>NW_006794635.1:325936-344933 GCF_000442215.2 Lipotes vexillifer
GTGGAGAATGGCAAATTGATGATTTCAAGGGAGGTTTTGTGAAGCCCTAGATAGACTCAGTTCTTCTAATTCTAAAGAAAAAGTACAAAAGCTATGGCCTACAGGCACATGAAAAGATGCTCAGCATGGGGGACTTCCCTGATGGCACAGCGGTTAAGAATCCGCCTGCCAATACAGGGGACATGGGTTTGAGCCCTGGTCCTGGAAGATCCCACGTGCCACAGAGCAACTAAGCCCGTGCACCACAACTACTGAGCCTGCACTCTAGAGCCCATGAGCCACAACTACTGAACCTGAGAGCCACAACTACTGAAGCCCGCGTGCCTAGAGCCCATGCTCTGCAACAAGAGAAGCCGCTGCAGTGAGAAGCCCGCACACAGCAATGAAGAGTAGCCCCCACTCGCCACAAGTAGAGAAAGCCCGTGCACAGCAACAAAGACCCAATGCAGCCATAAATAAATAAATAAATTTATTTTTTAAAAAAAAGCTCAACATGGTTAATCATCAGAGAAATGCAAATCAAAACCACAGTGAGATATCACCTCACACCTAAGAATGGGTATCATCAAAAAGACCACAAATAACAAATGTTAGCAAAAATGTGAGAAAAGGGAAACCTCGTGCACTGTTGGTGAGAATGTAACTTGATGCAGCCACTGTGGAAAACAGTATGGAGGTTCCTCAAAAAACTAAAAATGGAGCTACCATATGATCCAGCAATATCACTCCTGGGTATACATCTGAAGAAAATGAAAACACTAATTCGAAAAGATACATGTACCCCAATGTTCATAGCAGCATTATTGAACTAGGCAAGATATGGAAGTAGGCAAGATATGGATGCAGCCTAAGTATTATCAACAGATGACTGGATAAAGAAGACACGCGCACGCGCACACACACAATGGAATACTACTCAGCCATAAAAGGAATGAAGTTTTGCCATTTACAGCAACATGGATGGACTTGGAGGGCATTGTGCTAAGTGAAATAAGTCAGACAGAAAAAGACAAATACTGTATGTTATTATTTATATGTGGAACCTAAAACATAGACTAATGAATATAACAAAAAAGAAACAGACTCACAGATATAGAGCACAAACTTGTGGTTACCAGTGGGGAGAGGGAAGTGGGGAGGGGCAAGGTAGAGGTAGGGGAGTAAGACATATAAACTACTATGTATAAAATAAGCTACAAGGATATATTGTACAGCACAGGGACTATAGCCAACATTTTATAATAACTATAAATGGAGTATAATCTTTCAAAGTTGTGATTCACTGTTGTATGCCTGGAACTTCTGTAATGTAAATCAACTATACTCAGTTTTTTAAAACAATGCAAAAGCTATGAGAAAGCTTTTTTATTATTTGACAGATAATATAAATACCTAGTTTTTAAAAATTCAAAGATTACAAACGGGTATTCAGTAAGAAGGATGTGTACTCCCTAACCTAGTTTCCCAGTTCTCTCCATACGGGCATTCACCAATACCAGTTTCTTGCTTACCCACCTAGAGATATTCTTTGCATTTGTAAACAGATCACACACATTATATGCTGTTCTTTTCCTTGCTTTTTTCTTTAAACAATGTAGCTTACATTCCTTTAATATCAGTACATCCAGGGCTGGCTTATTTTTATTGTTTCATAGTATTCTGTTGTCTGGAGATTTTTTTAATCAGCTTTATTGAGGTATAATTACATACAGTACAATACAGTTCACCATATTTCAACATGTAATTTGATGAGTTTTGTCAAAGATGTCCAGGTCTCATCACCACCACTACGATTAGGATATCTAACAGTTTCTCTGTCTTTTTTTTTTTTTTAACCTTCATCTGTATTGCTCTCTTTTATTCTGCTTACTTTGGATTTGGTTTGAGCCTCCCTTTCTAGTTTCTTATAGGAGAGCCTTAGGTCATTGATTTGAAACATTTCTTCTTTTCGAATATAAACATTTCATGGTATAGATTGTTCTGCTTTAGCTACATCTCCCGAATTTGCTAGTAAGGCAGTCCTAAGGGTCACCCTGTTGGCTGACGTTCTCATAGGGATCACAGTCCTTCACTGTCCTGTTGTTTAGTTTCATAAAACCAGTGTTTTATATATCTTTCTTGTTTCCTGGTTGTTTTAACCCTATTGAAGAACATTTGCTTTCTTTCTAAATAATGATTAAATGAGTATCCTTATAGTTTCATGACTTCACAATTGTGCACAGGTATCTGTAGGATCAAGTTTTTAAATGGTAATACCCTTAAAAGGGGAAATATTGATAACAAGGCTTTGGAGACAGACCAGGATTAAGCTCTGTTTTTACCACTTTTCTTTTTTAATATAAATTTATTTATTTATTTTTATTTCTGGTGCGTCGGGTCTTCTTCGCTGCACGCAGGCTTTCTCTAGTTGCAGTGAGTGGGAGCTACTCTTGGTTGGGGTGCACAGGCTTCTCATTGTGGTGGCTTCTCTTGTTGCAGAGCACGGGCTCTAGGCACCTCGGCTTCAGTAGTTGTGACGTGCAGCCTCTAGAGCTCAGGCTTAGTAGCTGTGGTGCACGGGCTTAGTTGCTCCATGGCATGTGGGGTCTTCCTGGACCAGGGATCTAACCCATGTCCCCTGAATTGGCAGGCGGTTTCTTAACCACTGTGCCACCAGGGAAGTCCCTTTACCAATTTTAACCAGCTGTGTTCTAGTTAATATATCTTTTTTTAATACTGAAAAACTTTCAAACATACACAAAATAGAGGAAAGGTATGTTAAGTCCTATAGGCTCATCACCCAGGTTCAAGAGTCCTCAAGATATTGCCAAATTCGCTTCATTATCTTTCTTCCTTTTTGTATCTCAAGTCCCTCATCACAAATATGAGAGTACCTTACATCACAGCTCTTCTGAGCATTAAGTGAATTAATGCATGTAAAGTATGTCAAACTGTGCCTGTCAGATAGTGTGCTCTAGAAGCATTTGCTATTGTTAAATTATTGATTACAACTTCTCAACCACCAAGAGTAATAAATGTGTTGCTTGAGAATTTGGAGTGGTAAATCCTATTTCTGGTTATCCTGGGAAGCTTTATATATAAATAGTTCTATATTTTTGTTTTAATTTCTGATACAATAAATATTGATAGATATTACTCATATAAACAAAATTTCTTTGGGGTCCCCAGTAATTTTTAAAAAGTTAAAGAACTGAGAAGTAGTGCACTAAACTTAATTTCTAATAATGTACATTGTTTGTATCACAGCATATCTCTGAATTTCCTCATCTTTTTATCAGTCCTCAAATGTACCTGCTTCCTAAGTGTGCCACTTCTTTGTATGTTATGTGACTACCTCATGAGTCAGAGGATCAGTTTCACTAAGGATGGTTCTTTCTGAGATCTAATTTATCTTTGCTCTAAATGTCTAATCTTTAGCTATCTTTGCCCTAAATTACCAAAGGCTTTAGTCCACAATTGTATTAAACTATGGAGCTATGACTTAGTTCATTTTAGAACTCTTGTTCTTAGAAAAAATAAACTTTTGCAATTATCTTGCAGTTCACCTAATGTTGCCAAAAAATTTCATGTTGGACATTTGCGTTCTACCATCATAGGTAAGTGTCATTCGTTTCACAGAAAATACTGAGCATGCCTTTCGGGGCTGTATTTGGTGATACAGTCTAATGGTTTAAGGCTTAAGTAACAAAAGGACAAAAAACAAGGTGAAATTTATATGAGCTTAATGCTAATTAAATATCACCAAAAAAATGGAAAAAATTGGTTTAGAAATAGCAAAAAGAATTTGTTTCAAAACCAAAAGATTAACTCAGAAACCAGGTTTAACTGGTATGTATGTTTTGATTTTAACTTGTTAAAAATATGTATGCATATGAAGAAGAACTGAAAGATGTTGAAATGAAAATAGTTATATGGGATTGATAGTCATCCTCCCAATTTTTTTGTTCATATTTGTTATATAAAAGAAACTCAGTCTCAGTCATGTGAGTACTAACTGGAGTTTTCAAGACTGAAAATTGAAACAAGACTATCCTAATAAAGAGAAATTACTATAGTGTTGTACTTCTTGGCTGTAATGCTTCAGTGTATAATAGGCTTATGGTTTCCATTTACTTAAAGCATGACATTGTGTAGCAGCCCAATCTTAAAGCTGCAGTTAGAATTGTATAATATTAGAATTGGAAGGGATTTTGGAGTTTATCTCATGTAATCTGTCTTCCAGTATAGAAATCTGTCTTTTGCATGCTTACAAGAAAGTCATTTATTCCATACTGGAATACTTTAAAGACTTGGAGAAATCAGTATTTGTGGCATAGATTGTTACGGCACTAGTCAGCTCTCATTGTTACAAAGTTCTCAAGCAGCATTTTAAGAGAGGAAATGACAGGACTTGATGAAGAAGAATCTAAGAAATACAGTGTATAAGAAAAGCTGTTGTCTCACATGAGTAAGTCAAAAACATAGGGTTGAACATGATAGTTGTTTGACAGTTGTTAAGGGAAATATTTGAACCAGGAAGAGATAATTATTGAAACTTACCATGTTAAGTGTTTTCATGTATTATCTCAACTAGTTTCACAATAGCCCGGTTTATTAAGTACTGCTGATTATAGATGAGGAAACTCAGATACCAAAAGTAACTTTCCCGAAATCACACAGCTAGTAAGTATTGCAGCCAGGATTTGAAATTAGGCAATCTAATTCCAAAAGCCTAGGTTCAGACATTTAGTTGGACTTATAAGATACTAAGGTGCTAAGAAAAATAGGAGTACAGTCTGAGTACCAGCTGCAAAAGGTGAGTCCTGTTGCTGAGACCATATACCTTGGGAAAATCTAGAAGTAGGGAAACTGGAGAAGTAGCTGCAGTACTTTGTCAGCTGTGCATATTGGCGAGGGTTTATTTGCAGAAAACTAGATCCACTCCAGTAAAAGCAGGAAGGAATTTACTATGGGATATCGAATAGTTTGCAAAGTTGTTGGGAGTGCTGAAGAAGCTTTGGGTTAAGCTGACATAGATGACTCAAAACTATACCATAGAACTTGATCATCAAGAGAGCTTCTGCCTTTTCTGCGATCACTGCCACTGCCACAGTCAGGAAACTGCCACTACTCCTGCCATGCCTTCTAGAATTCAGACTAGCAAAAGAGGCCACCCATACCCTATCTTTCACTTCCCTTGGAGGTCAGATGACAGGACACTAGGACATCTAGTAGTGATGCCACTAAAAAACAAAGCCTCTGCTACTGTGCTTGTCAGAAAAAATGTAGCTCCCTTTCCACCTCATTTCTGCCTTCTAGATCACATACAAAGTGTATCAAATTGCCCAAACCTAAATGACTTCTGGAACCCTAACTGCCAGAGATTCTGGGGAGTGTTATTTTTAGCTTTCCAGCCTCTGCAGTATGTGAGGGCACACTAGAAGGAGAGTGGAATAGAGGTCAAATGTCAAACCAGCATCAGCACTACAGGTAGGTGGAGGCCTTGGACTGCTGCTATGTGCTGTTAGTTAGGGAGCAACATGAGAGTATGGACTTCATGATGGAAAGAAGGTGGAATGGGATACTTAGAAAAACAAAAATCGGTATGGCTAGGTTCTTTAGGACATAGCCAAATTATGTATTTCTTTTTTAACTACTGAGATTCTGTTATTTTCTGTCCTTGGAATTGACTTGGAATCGCAATTACTTGAACATGTGTTCCTAACCCTCATTAATGTTGTTGAAAATTGTGAGGTTCTTTAGAATAACTACCTCCTCCAAAATAATTCATTACTCCCTTTCCATAACGTAGATGAAAACACAATAATGAATGTTTTAGTAAAAAGAAATTGTTAGTAAATTTTGCCAAAAGAATTTTCTGTGTTATGCTTTGATATTAGGGAAGCACATGGTTCTTATACCAAAATGGATAATGAGAAACTGTGTATTTTATTGATTTACTAGGAAATTTTATAGCAAATCTCAAAGAAGCTTTAGGACATCAAGTAACAAGAATAAATTATCTTGGGGATTGGGGCATGCAGTTCGGTAAGTAAATCTGAGGCTTTATTTTTCATATCGTTAAGTTTAATTTCTTTTCATAGCTCATTACTTAATCACCTGGACAGAATACAGGCAGAATTCCATTGGATGAAGTAGTGCCTCCTACCTGTTTTTTTCCCCTAATGGCTCTTTTGCATAAATCTTATATATTACTTATTAGAGTAATTCTCACCATGCAAGTAAGTTTTCGGGAAGGAAGCTTCATACAATCAGAACAAGACCTGATAAATACAGACTTTTTTGGTTTTATTAAAGAAAAGTAGCTTACATTGGTTAGTTAAATGTAGAAGTGAGTATTAGGGAAAAAGTAAGCCTAGGTATACACCCTTCTCAACCACAGCCCTGCCATTTTTAAAACTAGTGAAGTCCAGCCTCCCTGGTCCATCCTACATGAAATGTCGTACCCTGGGCCAGTGGTGTAAAGGAAGAAAAAACTGGGATACTTTGGCTTCCCCTTAAATTGTACAAGTGGCAGAGGGGGGCGGTGAGGGTGAGGGTCAAAAAGAAAAGAGAGAAAGAGAAGAGTGAGACCCAAACAGTTCAGTGCCACAGATTATCTCTAATGTCATGAGTTTACTCAGAACCATTCGTAGCTCATATACTGCAGTAATCAGGGTGTGGAAGGACAGGATAAATGAAGTTGCTATGGTAGTGAAGGACTGGTAGCATGTGAAATGTGAACTTTTTATTAAAATCTCTGGCAGCTACCAGGTGCATTTTAAGATTCAGCCCTAGTGTTACCTCTGAAAAGCATTCTCTGACAGCCAGACACACCCTTGCCCACTTTCTCACATCACCAAGTTCCTAGTACCCAGCTCTACCCAAATAGGCTTCTCTCTTACTGAATTCTTTCGTGTGCTTCTCTCTGCTAGGTGAAATGTTCCATGAAAGCATGGGCTGTGTCTTACTTATTTTTGTATCCATAGTGCTTGGCACTTAAGAGGCACTCCGAATGATGAATGAATCTGTCTTGGGAAGTATTTCACAATACTACTCCAAAAGAAAGGCTGAGTAACATTTTAAAGCTTCTATAAAGTGCAGTGTGCACTGCCAGTTCTGAAGTTCACTGATACTATTATGTTCCATATCTAGTGAAATAAAATCAGTTTCCGGAAGACAGATTTATCATGACCCTCTCTTATGAATATTATCCTTTCAATTAATCAGAATCCTTTTTAGACCCTAAAAAGGGTACAACTTGAAACTAACAGTGCCCTTACTATTCACTGTGGAGGAACAGAAAACTTGCCCTGCATTTTATAAACCCACCTGCAGTTCACAGTGGGTACTGAGAGGTTTGGGCTATAGGCTGAACAGTCAGATTTAATAGATGGCATCCTCTTTATATCAGTTTGGCCTCTTCAGGCATTTCACAGCCATTAGCAAATATGTGATTTGATATTCATTACATTTTAGCTGCAGGATTTTATTATAGTGGTTTTTTCCTAAAGGACTACTATGGTTAATGATCTGTCAACATTTCCATTATAACCATCATTGTTGAAGAGTTTTAATTTTGGCTGTTCAGCTATCCCCTATTAAAAGTTGGCAGACAGTTCCTAAGTACAGAATTAGTTTCTGAAAATGTATTAGGTTGAATGTTAAATGGAATTGGCCTTTACTTTTCCTATTTCTGTTTTTTAGAACACTCTTTCTCCACACCCTACTCCAAGACACTCTTTCTCCACCCTACTCCAAGACCCTGAATCATAATCACATTTGGTTTTGCTTGAAAGTGAATAGTGCTGGTATATATGTCTTAGTCATCCTTCTATTTCCTGTCTAAGCCCCAAAGATTGTCTACCCTGTGTTTAGTAACATCCCACTTTCTGCTGAGCCTACATAGAAAAATGTACATCAACAAGGCCCAGTGGCAATTGCTCCTTTAGATCTGAAGCTAGGGTAACTGATACAGTTGTAGAAACAGGTTAGTTTTTAAAGTAATTGCACTACCTGTAATTACTCTTGGCCCAGGCCTCATCTATCCTTTCATCCAAAATTGTGGTCATCTTTTAGCAAAATATCTTAAGAGTATAAATATTCACAGTCCATACTAAGAATTTTCATTGTATCTTAACGAATCTCAATTATTATTTTTTTAAAAAAGGTTGAAATTAATACCTTCCCTGAACTCTGAACTTATCATCAAAGACTAAAAGAAAAAAAAAATTGGCAAATAAAAGACAATCAAAGCAGATCAGCCAGATCAAAGCATTATGTCTCTTGGTCACCTTGAATGGGAGAAGTAATCAGGGCTGTTGCAAGTTTTATCTTCAGTTATTTAAGAACTAATATTGTAACACTAAGCTAATCCTACCTTGTTTTATTTTCACACCTACCAGTTTAAAAAGTAAGTTTTGAAAACACTTCCCATCAGTTTCTTTTCACAAATTTTGAGTGTCTAGCGCCTGGCATCACGATGTCCTTCCACAGAGTAGCTGCTCAATAAATGCTTGTTTTATTAGTGTCTTGTAGGGAGGTGTTGGGCACCGTTAGCATAAAGATAACTTAGTCCCAGGCTCTTCCTTGGATGAGCTCATAGTCTTTTGGTTTCTGTGGAACTAATTTCAGTGAGCTCTTCAATATATTGAATTTATGATTCAATATATTGAATTTGACTTGTGTCAGTTTATGAGGTAGCAGAACGTGATAGTGTGTGTTTTGCAATATTTTCAGGATGCATAATTATGAGAGGTTAATCTTTTTATAGAACTATACCTGTTCCCTGCCGTGACTGTTCTCTACTGTTCGATTGTATAATCTTTTCATTTATGGATTACTGTTCTAGGTCTTTTGGGAACTGGCTTCCAGCTGTTTGGCTATGAAGAAAAACTCCAGTCCAATCCTTTACAGCATCTCTTTGAAGTAAGTTGGCAAGAAACAATGTTCGAAAATGCTTCAGCTTCTTTTTTCAGAGTACAGTGCAGCTTCGTAACATATTTTTAATCCCAGAGGTTTAAAAAAAAAACAAACCAAAAAACTGTTCCTTAAAACAAGGACCCAAAACAATTGAAATTGTTGCTTATATTTTACTAGGGAGTTCCTTTCATTTTCAAATCCAGGTGTTTCTTTTATTAGTATTTTAGTTGATTTGGGACAGTATTTCTCCACGTATAGAAACTTCTTAGCATAAACACACAGAATAACATATTCAGCATAGAACTCTCTCAGTTTTTATTAGTTATGTACTGCAGTTTTCTTCATGGTAATAAGTATAATTCATTTAGCCTTGAGAAGACATGAGTGTATACTTTTTTGCTCTTGTTCTGATGTGGGGGAAGGCACACGTGTTTCTCTGAGTTTGTGTGCACTTTTTTCATTTTTCTTTAAGCTCCTTTTCCTGCCTTTTGCCCAATGTGAACTTCTTTCTGTTCTACCTCATTTAGTCTGTTGGATACTCTGCTTTTCTGTCTTCAGTTCTTCCTGGAGTTCATTAATAAAGACCTTCCTGTCCAATTAATCTCAAGAGATGTGTTTCCTTTTCATTGTCCCAGTTGTTATCTCTGCTGCTTCTGGGCCTGACAAGAAGGAACACAGATACTGTGTCAGCCACGCTGGTGACATACCGGGGATGGGACTAAGAATGTGTATGAGGAAGAGCACTTGCCAAACAGTGTTTTAACTTCTCTAGCCAGAGCCACAGAGAGCACTTCATCGTTTTCCTTTTTGTTAAATTGTTTTTCTCCTGCAGCTGGCTTTGTATCAATAGCTAAATTAACAAAACACGTTCTGATTCTTAAAGACTTTTAAAGGTGTGTGATTTCCTCCTGAGTCTTTGCCTTCACTCTCACTGTAAATGCCTACATTTTGATTTATACTATGAACCAAAAGATTTTTTTTTCTCTTTCCCATTAAGAGTTTTACTGATAGTCAAGAGTTTAAAAATTAATAATTCTTTACGGTCGTCTATAAAGCCTGCCACCTTAGTGCCTGGAATTTTTACGGTATTATTTTTTAAAACTTTGAATAATCGTAAGTATTTTTTACCACGAGGTTAGTGAACCTTTCGTCAGATCCAGGCCCCAGAGATAACCCACAGTGCAGGAAATACAAATACCCACTTGGAGACCTTCTGCCGTTGAGAGAACATTTTTAAGAATTTAGAGTACAGTTTGACATATGAGAGTTATCACTCTAATCTTTCACCCACCCAACCTCAGAAGTTTTTAATTTAATCCTGTAAATAGTAAATCTTTGTTGCCCATAATGTTTTAAATATTTTAGTAAAATTTGTTCTTAAACTCCATAGAAACCTAAACATGCGTCTCTTTCTCTGCAGTTTAATACAGTGTCCTGCCACTTGAGACTCATAAGTGGGAAATCACACATCTCTGTTAGAGGTTGTTAATTGATGGACACACAAAAGGAAGGAACAAGGGCAGGGGGTACTTTTATGAATAACTAGAAACTCAAGGCACAGTGGTGTTGCTTTCATTCAGTGTTTTTTTGCCTAGTAGCTTCATAGTTGAGCAGTATTTATAGACAAAAGAGGGCAAGTCAAATACACCCACCTTGCTGTTTGTAATAGAAGATAGAAATCCATTTAGAGTACTTCTCTGCTCTCTTCCTCCTTCCTTTGCAGGATGGAGAAAATGCAGAGCCTAAAGTGGCAGCCTCTAGATTATTTATTATTATTTTTTTTTGCGGTACGCGGGCCTCTCACTGTTGTGGCCTCTCCCGTTGCAGAGCAGAGGCTCCGGACGTGCAGGCTCAGCGGCCACGGCTCACGGGCCCAGCCGCTCCGCGGCATGTGGGATCCTCCCGGACCGGGGCACGAACCTGTGTCCCCTGCATCGGCTCTCAACCACTGCGCCACCCGGGAAGCCCCAGCCTCTAGGTTATTTTATCTTTGTGCTAATTTTTGCAGACCCAGGTGCATTTTAAAATTACAGCTGTCACTGTAGATTACTTTCAACAACAACGTTTAGTATAAATGAGGAATTTTTTCCTCTTTTTTTTTTTGGAGCATTAAGCAAATATTAATAAATGATTTTACCCTGTTCCTAAACAGAAAACCTGAACCTTGGTCGAACCCATTTTTTTCCTTCTCAAGTTATACTTGGAGCTCTTTGAGAGGGAAGGACCTGTCTTCCTGATCTTTTATCTGCAACCTCACACACTGTGCCTTGCAGTAAATGCTTGAATGAATTTGCCTCTTCCATTTAAGTTGTGGCATAAAGAAACCTATTGTATAGCTCCAAGGAAGGGCTAACTATCATAGGACACCCTATTTATCATTGGTCAAAAATCTAACTTATTTTATTATGCAGTTTACTGATGAAGAACCCAAGGGCCAGACCCAAGGTTCCAACACAGGCAGTTTGGCTCCGGAGTGTTCTGTGCACTGCACTGCACCGCCCCCGGCTGGCATTATGGAATGCCTTTCTGAGCCATTCATTTCCACTGGTTGTAATTACTTACAAAGCATTTTCCTTTCTTTCATCCTTGAAGTGGTGTACCAAGGGCACAATTAGTAGTTTAGTTTTGGCAGTTTCAACCTTCTGGTGTATTTGTTTTGAATTTGGCTTTGGCCATCCAGGAGCAGATTTCATGGCCTACATCCGTCTAAATTGCACCATGATCAGTATCCCCCCAGTTCTAGTTTCTTGGCCAGGTTAGAAATGATATTATATGGTAGCTTTAGCATTTCTTTTCTGTGACGAAAACACACCTACAGTCGTTTCCCTGCTGCACTTTCACGTTTGTGCTATGCTTTATTACTGGTGTTTCTCTGTACCTGTAGTCATTCTTTTTTTCCCAGGACATCTGGCCATGCTGTGCATAGACCTAGGACTTTTGTTAGCCAACATTTGAAACCTTTCCTTTAGTTGTTCTAATTTGTTGTCACAAAATGGGAAGTGGTTTTTAATAGTTCCTCCCCCCTGAATCGGCCGATGAGTTAAATAATATATTTGCTGTAAAATTCACACTATTGATTCAAAGAAAACATTTGTAGTAAGTTTTGGAATACTTATCAAAAAGGCTTTCCACTTGTATCTAAAAGTAATTTCTTATGATAAGTTAGTAAGTGTTAAATCTAAATCATGGGCATATGGGAGTAATCATTTACTCATATCTGTCTTAATAATTTTTAAAAGTAATTTCTCAGGGTTCCTCCTAGATTTAAACTACTTGAATGGACCTTGATAACACTGTGCCTTTAAGAACGTATAACCCAGCCACTTTTTCTGCTTTTGGTTTTTTGTTTTGGGGTTCTTTTTGCCCTAGAAGGTTTTAGAACTTGACTTATTGGTGTTGCATATTAATTTGGATTTTGCGAACTATAGAATTCCTCTGAAATACAAGCAGCCTCTCATAAGAGGTAAATATCATGCCAATAAAATATGCATTAGTCCTGTACCGTAGCACTGGCAGTTTTAAAGTTTCAAAATGACCCCTATAGTATTTCATTATTTTTACCCTGCCCCTTTCTGAAAGGATTTGAGGTAATCACAGTGATGGGCGTTTAATGAAAAAGACATAGAAAGTCAGAGATGATGTATTACTAGGTAATATTAGATAACAGACTTCACCCTGAGTTTCCCTATATCAGTAGCAAAAAAAAAGTAATAAAAAGAAAATAGGGCAGGACCAAAGCAACCAACCTGATGAGTGATAATGTTTACTTCTGTTTTTTAAAATGTGGAGGAAGTGTCTATTTGTCAGGAGACCATGTGTTTTCTGGCTTTCGAATATCAAAGCAACTTCTCAAAGTAATTCAAGACTAAATTGATTCTAGACATATGTAGGATTATTTATGCAGTTAAAAATTCTTATTTTTTAAAAAATTGAATTCAAAAGTTATTTGTTGGTTTAGGTCACTTTACTTTTTTCAGGAAAAATGACTTATGTTTGGTGTGGATTTTACTCATTATAACACTTACCTACAAGAAATAGCTTTTAAATTCTAAACCAAGATTGGAACGCAGCCATCACTTTTGAGAGCGGTGGGACTCAGCTTAAGTCAATGTTAGGGATTTCCCACCTCCCAGGTCACACAGAGGCTCTTATGTGCATCCCAGGGTGGCCATGGAGGCCTTTTCTTGGCTTCAGTCCACATTGGTCTTGACTCACAGGCCTGGTACCCAAGCCTCTGCTTGTTTGACAGACTTCACCTGGAGGTCTTGCTGTGGCCCAGTTCCACAGGCCCAGAGACCAGTCTCCCTGTGTGGGGACACTGAACCATTGCCCTCTGAGGGCCTGCTGCACCTGATGGGCTGCTCAGCTTCTACTGTTCCCGGGAGTGTTTCCCTCAGCTCCTCCTCTGTCTAGGCAGCTCTCCTTTTCTCTCTCCCTGCAGCTTCTCCGCCTCACCATTGCTCTTGACCATCTTCCACAAAGCCACGTGCCTTTCTCCCTTACCCCTACTCCCCTGGGACAGCACTACAGTGTCCCATTGTCCTCTGAGTGTTCTTAGAGCAAGGATGGAAATACCAAGCAAGGCCAGAATACATGTTAAGAGCTCAATCATTATCTCACCCTACTGAAATGTATGAAAAACACTTTCTTTAGCATGAGGAAAGTATTAGGCACGAGTGCGTGGTAATCTACCAGTTAGTAATTATCACCCTTGGATAAAGGTGTAAGATATCATGGATGTTATTGTGTACGTACAGAGGATAAAAATAGGAGATTCCAAACATTAAAAGAAGATGAAGGGATGGTAAAATGCTGTTTATATGCTGCTAATGATGTACTAATGTGAAATTTGGTAATTAATTACTTCAAATGAGTTATTTTTTTACCTAGGAAGTTTTGACTTTATTAGCTGTTTGATGTATTGATGTATTAAATTATAATTATATTAATTTGAATTTCTTTAATATTTCATTTAACATCAGGAATTGGTCTCAACCAGAGAAATTTCCAATCAATACATGAAACATGAAACTAAAAATGAGCTTGTTTGAATTATAATCATGAATTTGATACATGTTATTTTCTTAAAAATGAGATCAAAATTAAATGCATTCTAAGAGGACAAATAAATATTCAGATAAAAGGGTCTTTAGTGTCCAAGTTATGCTAACCATCCTTAGCAGTTACTCTCAGTTTTAAAGACAAAAATAAACAGGGATGGGGTTAGAGCCCTGCACCAAGGAATTCAGCTGTGCCTATGTGGCTAATGGTATTCTAGAATCAAATTTAGTAAGACTAAGAGGGAGTGAGAGCATTTTCTGCTACTTTTTCACACTTATTTCTTTACATTTGGGCAGATCATCCTGAGAGCTGATTATAATTAATTAAATTAGAAATAAAATGTCATGTTTTTTGGCAATCACTACATCTAGAATTAGTGTAAAGGAAGGATTAATATTCATTTCAGGAAGTCTCAGACATTTAGTTTACTCGCTAACAAATACAACTGGCTTTTGCGTTCTAGTAACTAAAAAGAAAAATTGTGTTTTCATCCTCAAAAACACTTTTCTTCAGCCACACTCTTATTTCTCATATCCAAATTTAAAATTTCCTTTTTATTCCCTTTGAGTCTGGATCTAACCCCAAAAGGGAGCTGTCTTCAGAATGCATACTTTCCAAGGGTAGAGGGTTCATGGTAACTGTAGATTAAAAACTGTCTATAATGTCAGAAATGCAGAGTATAAAATTTACTTTGTGAAGGAAAATGCATTTCTTTTCTAAAACGTTGATGAATGTTAACAATTAGTTTTATATAGTGCGTTTACAAGCAGATTCTTTTTTTTTTTTTTTTTTAACATTTTTTTTGGGGTATATTTGCTTTACAATGGTGTGTTAGTTTCTGCTTTATAACAGAGTGAGTCAGTTATACATATATATATGTTCCCATATCTCTTTTTGATGATAGCCATTTTGACTGGTGTGAGATGATATCTCATTGTAGTTTTGATTTGCATTTCTCTAATAATTAGTGATGTTGGACGTCTTTTCATGTGCCTCTTGGCCATCTGTATGTCTTCTTTGGAGAAATGTCTATTTAGGTTTTCTGCCCATTTTTTTTTTTTTTTATGAGTAGTTTGTTTTGATATTGAGTTGTATGAGCTGTTTATATATTTTGGATATTAACCCCTTGTTGCGCTCACTGTTTGCAAATATTTTCTCCCATTCCGTAGGTTGTCTTTTTGTTTTGTTAATGGTTTCCTTGGCTGTACATAAGTTGTGATTTTAAAAGGTACATTTTATAGCTAAAGAAACTTGTTGCACTTCTGACAACTGGTATGGACTTCCTGGCCTTTTCTGTCTTTAAAACAGGGTACGTGATTCATTTGCTTTTCAATTTTATGTCTCAGTGACAAACTCTAGGACAATTGAGAAATTCTACTCTTTATCCTGTTGCATTAGATTTAGGTAGTGCTACAAATTTTATTTTTTCTTTGTTTTTTTTTTTTATATTCTATGAGATTTTGAGAGAGGCTGGTTCAGAGTAAATGAGAGACAAAAACAAGACAAAACAAGCAAACGAAAAAGAAACTTGAAACTAAAGGTGGATTTCTTTCTTTTTAAAACTGAAAACCACAACAAAACTCTCCATTAAGAGAATGAGATATTGTGGACCTAAGGAGAAAAGTGGGAAACAGGACATGCAGTTGTGAAAACTAGTCTTCTCATTTTAATAAAATAGAGCATTCTTCAAATTAATTCTATTCATATCTTTTATGAGCCACATAAAGGCCATACTTCCATTCATTTATTAATTATTAATTTATCAAATCATTCATTTATTTATCTGAAAGCATTCATCTGCAAGAAGCAAGGTATTGTGGGTTATGCACGTAGTGCTGTGGAGTATTTAAAGATTATTATGACATTGACTTTGCGCTTATAGAATTTGTCGTATACTGGAGAGACAACAGGTTGTCACAGCTAAGTAAATACTGATGTGGAGAAATTTTTATTTTATTAGCAGCTGGTATAAAACTTCATTTTATGAAGGAACTCCGGCCACCCATGCCTCCCAATGATGTTTTGATGATAATTTGATAAGGAGTCTTTTTTTTTTTTGCGTTACGCGGGCCTCTCCCTGTTGTGGCCTCTCCCGTTGCGGAGCAGAGGCTCGGGACGCGCAGGCTCAGCGGCCATGGCTCACGGGCCCAGCTGCTCCGCGGCATGTGGGATCTTCCCGGACCGGGGCACGAACCCGTGTCCCACTGCATCGGCAGGCGGACTCTCAACCACTGCGCCACCAGGGAAGCCCCAGCCTCACGGTTTTTATCACAGCATCCCTCGCCCAGAGCAGCAGAGCTCTGCTGTAGCATTATAATGCCCCACAGTGGAAAAACTTGCCTCTTTCGCACCCTCCATTTTGTAGGAAAACAGAAAACAACCTGGGGAGAAGTGTCTGGCCTAATAACGATGGAGTTAATGCTGAGCTGAGGGTCACAGCTTTCTGCTTTGCCCCAGGCCAGCAGCCCTCCTGTGGTCATTAATCCTCGGCAAGTGCTTAAGTGGAGGCCAGGAATCAGTTCCTCTGGCCTCACTAGACCCACCACGAAACTAGTACGGTGGGCCCAGTGTTTTACCCCTGGAGTCAGTGTTTGCCCGGACGCTGGGCCGAGTGACTGCCAAAGGCCTGTGTCTGCTCAAAGTTTTGTGACCTCCGTGGGCCTGCGTCTGCCACAGGCCTGCATCCACCAGGGGCCTGTGTCTGCCTGAGCCTTTGCTATAGGTTCTGTGACTGCCGTGGGCCTCTGTCCACTGAGGGCTCTGGACCTGCCATGGTGAAGCCCAGAAACCTGTAGGGAGAGAGGCAGAAGGAATTACTAACAGCAGTATTACCAGGTATTGCTTTCCTAAGGGCAAAAGAATTTTCAAAGGAATTTAAAAAAAAAAAAAGAACTTTGGGAAGATTATCACAATTGTCCCATTGTGAAATGCTTCAGCAAGAAGCGAGAAGGACACATTTTATCTCTTGAAAAATCAGTTCTTTGAGGACCTTCTAAAAGAACTGGGTTGACTGGGTCTCATGGGCTGAACTGTGCCCTCCAAAAATTCCTGTGTTGAAGCCCTAACCCCTATGACCTCAGAATGTGACTGTATTTGGAGATAGGGTCTTTAAAAGGTGATTAAGTTAAAATGAAGCCATTAGAATGGGCCCTAATCCACCATGACTGGTGTCCTTATAAGAGGAGGAAATTTGGACACACAGGCACAGAGGGAAGACCATGTGAGGACACAGGGAGAAGGCAGCCATCTGTAAGCCAGAGAGAGAGGCCTCAGAAGACACTAACCTTGCCCCGACACCTTGATCTTGGACTTTTAGATTTTAGAACAGTGAGACAATAAACTTCTATTGTTTAAGCCACCCAGTCTGTGGCCCTTGTTCTGGCAGCCTCAGCAAACGAATACACTAGGCTACAGTAGATGAATGTTTAGGCCTGGTTTGTTTGTTGCTTTGTTTCCCTGACACCTGTCATATAACTCTCAATGAGAAAATGTTCACCATAGTCTCATAACGAACGACTCCATAAACCTAGTGGGTTAAAAACCCAGCAATCACTTATTTTACTCACAATTCTGTAATTTGGGCAGGGCTCGGTGGGGACACCTTGTCTCTCCTCCATGCAGCGCCAGCTGGGCTGACCCGATTAGGGTGTAGTATTAGTTATCTCTTGCTGCCTAACAGTTTACCCCAACATTTAGTAGCTTAAGAAGACATGTATAGGGGCTTCCCAGGTGGCGCAGTGGTTAAGAATCCGCTTGCCAATGCAGGGGACACGGGTTCGAGCCCTGGTCTGGGAAGATCCCACATGCCACGGAGCAGCTAAGCCCGTGCGCCACAACTACTGAGCCTGCGCTCTAGAGCCTGCGAGCCACAACTACTGAAGCCCGTGCACCTAGAGCACATGCTCCTCAACAGGAGAAGCCATTGCAGTGAGAGGCCCGCGCACCTCAATGAAGAGTAGCCCCTGCTGGACGCAACTAGAGAAAGCCGCGTGCAGCAACGAAGACCCAACACCGCCAAAAAGAAATAAATTAAAAAGAAATAAATTTTTTAAAGGGAGAAGACATGTATAACCTCACATAGTTTCTGTGGGTCAAAAATCTGGGCGAAGTCTAGCCGGGTGCCTCCTTTAGCCGGGTGCCTCTGGCTTCAGGTGCCTCATGAGATTGCAGTCAAGCTGCTGGCTGCATTTGGGTTCTCTTCCGAAGGCCTGGCTGGTGAGGAATCTGTTTCCAAGCTCACTCACGTGGCTGACATCAGGTCTTAGTCTCTCACCACATGGGTCTTTCTACAGGACTGCCTCAAAACATGGCAGCTGGCTTCCCCCAGGGCAAGGAATGCAAGAAAGAGAGAGTGTGGGAGAGTATCCAAGACAGAAGCCACAGTCTTTTTATAATCTAATCTTGGGAGTGCCATCCTATCGCTTCTGCTGGAATGGAAGCTAGGTGCTCGGTCTCGTCTACATTAAGGGGGAGGAGTTGACACATGGGTAAGAATACCACTGCCGGGTTCCATCTTAGATGCTCCCCACCACAAGGATTGACTTTCAAGATGGCTCTCTCACATGACTGGCAAGTTGGTACTGGGTGTTGGCTGGAAGCTGAGCTGGGGCTGTGGGCTGGGAATCATGGTTCTTCTCCATGGGCTGCTCGAACTTCCTCACAGCATGATAGCTGGGTTCCCAGAACAAGTGTCCCAAGAGAGTAAGGCAAGAGTACATTACATTTGTATGACTTGGCCTCTGAAGTCTCAGAGCTTCGCTTCTCCCACACTCTGTCGGCTGAAGCAGTAACAAAGGCCCACTCAGGTTCAAGGCTAAGGGTCATAAACTCCACCTACCGATGCAAGAGTGGCAAGGATCTAGAAATGCACGTGGGACAGGAGCTACTGTTGTGACTTATCTTTGGAAAATACCTCCTGCTACAATGGAGCTTGGTATTAAGTAGAGAAGAGGCTGAGTCTGTAGCTGATGAAACTAAACTCAAGCTGGATATCTAGGAAGAAAAGTAAGTGCTCATAATTCAGGACCTGAGGTTC
>NW_006794635.1:347299-350003 GCF_000442215.2 Lipotes vexillifer
CTCGCGCCCGTCTCTGGAGCTCCTTTAGGCAGCGCTCTTAAAACCCCTCTCCTCGCGCACCAGGAAACACAGAGGCAAGAAAAGGTCTCTTGCCTCTTGGGTAGGTCCAGACTTTCCCCCGGACTCCCTCCCGGCTATCCGTGGCGCACTAACCCCTTCGGGCTGTGTTCAAGCCGCCAACCCCAGTCCTCTCCCTGAGCTCCGACCGAAACCGCAACCGAGCCTCAGCTCGCAGCCCCGCCCGCCCCCGGCGGGTGAGCACACGAGCCTCTCGGGCTGGTGAGCGCCGGTCGGCGCCGATCCTCTGTGCGGGAATCTCTCCGCTTTGCCCTCCGCGCCCCTGTTGCTGTGCTGTCCTCCGCGGCTCCGAAGCTCCCCGCTCCGCCTCCCGCAATCTCTGCCCGCGAAGGGGCTCCTAGTGTGTGGAGACCTTTCCTCCTTCGCGACTCCCTCCCACTGGTGCAGGTACCGTCCTTATCCTTTTGTCTCTGTTTATTCTTTTTTCTCTTGCCCTACCCAGGTACGTGGGGAGTTTCTTGCCTTTTGGGAGGTCTGAGGTCTCCTGCCAGCGTTCAGTAGGTGTTCTGTAGGAGTTGCTCCACGTGTAGATGTATTTCTGGTGTATCTGTGGGGAGGAAGGTGATCTCTGCGTCTTACTCCTCCGCCGTCTTGGAAAGCGTGTTCTCTACAAGCAGATTCTTAAGTGCTAATTAAGGCTCTTCTATTGTTTGATAGTATCAGTTGATTTTCAGTAATGTTTGGTTTATCACTAAAAATTGCTGCAGTGCCAGGGTTCTTCAGGAATTAAGAAGGGCTTTTTGTTTTGTTTTAATTATTTCTATTTTAAATTTTAAGAAAGGGAAAAGATTCTGGTGATGTTTTTTTCTAAGAATATTCTTATCAATATTTTGAACGCTTATTAGATTTCTAAATGTTTGGCTGTTAGAGTTTAGGGTCCTAGATTAAAAAAAAAAAACTAATGGGCTTCCCTGGTGGCACAGTGGTTGAGAGTCCGCCTGCCGATTCAGGGGACACAGGTTCGTGCCCTGGTCCGGGAGGATCCCACGTGCCGTGGAGCGGCTAGGCCCATGAGCCATGGCCGCTGAGCCTGCGCGTCTGGAGCCTGTGCTCCGCAACAGGAGAGGCCACAACAGTGAGAGGCCCGCGTACCGCAAAAAAAAAAAATAATACCTTTCCTCTTCTGAAAATAAGGATATTTTTTGTATATTTGATTAGAAATTGAATACACACATGTACACACACGTGTATGTGAGAGAGAGAGAGCTGGAGAGAGACAGGGAGAGAGAGATAGGGGAAAGATTAACTTTGAATCACAAGCCATTTATAGACACATATATATCTTTACTCCTGTAGGCTGGACTATTACGCAGTTGTCAATGGATAGGTCATTCAAAGGTCAGGAAGTCTGACCTATGCCTACATATCAACCTCGATTGGAGGTTGATATGTAGGCACCCGCTGTGTAGCATGTAGTAAAATTCCAAGCTCCCAGAAGGAAAGCAGGTGTTTGGCATAAACCATATTGTTTGCATAAACAGTTTAGGCACCGTGAGCCACTTTTATCAGTTAGGTTGGTGGGAACATTCTCAAAATTCAAGTTCCCAGATGCCAGCCAAGGGCTAACCTTGCAAACAACACATTTTAAGGGTAATAGTTTCCAGGCCTGCTACATTAACTCTTTTCTGCACAACTTTAAAGAGGAAAAAAAAAAGATTAGGTAGTTCTAACCTTTATTTAGGAGTACTGATTTATTTACTTCTGCCATTCCAATAATTAACATGAGCCATCTATAAAAGGTGAGACATTTTTAGCTTGAGATAGATGTTTAATGCCCTGTCCCTTTTGTTGGTAGTATCTCGTGGGTAGAAGCCACATTATGGTTGTCCTAAAGTATTCTCCAGCAATACAATCACTTTTTCTACTCAAATGCTGCTGCCATGATATTTTGATGATATTACTGTAAGAGTTTAGAGGCCTCATATTTTTGGGTAGTTTATTTGCCAATTTTTATTACTTTCATGCTATTTTAATAGCTTTCTGGAAAAAAATACGAGGATAGTAAATTTATTGTTCGTGTTTCACCCTGGAAGTGAGTTACAACTTGTAAGTAAAATCTTTATAGTCCCTAATGCATAACTTCAATATTACTTGAGCTGTAGTGTTGATATTTTTATGTCGTTTATTAATCTTGCATTTTAGAGACTGGAAAATGATTCTATGAACACACAATCCTAGAACTGGAAGAGCCCTTAACAAGCCATCCAACTGCACTCCTCTCATTGGGTTGGGGCAGAACTAAGCGAGCCAGGACAGATCGTGCAAAAACACTCCGGAAGTGAGCGCTCCACACAGTTTTCAAGAGCCCAAGTTGGAGTGTAATTAAGCTAACTATCCCAAAGCTCTTCCTAAATCACCTGGTTTTTTCTGGTCTTTGCAGATTTAGAGAACAGTTTAAAAATTTTTTCATTAAAACAACGGCTAAATCACCCTGTGGCCTTTTCTTTTCCAGATTGAACCATTGTACTAGCTTCAATCTTTTCTCAGAGAAGTTGCAGCAATAATTTCACTTTTTTTTTTTTTTAAAGAATAATGCTAGTGGGCTTCCCTGGTGGCGCAGTGGTTGAGAGTCCGCCTGCCAATGCAGGGGACACGGGTTCGTGCCCCGGTCTGGGAAGATCCTATA
>NW_006794635.1:350095-369967 GCF_000442215.2 Lipotes vexillifer
CGGTCCAGTAAGTTCCCACATGCCGCGGAGGAGCTGGGCCTGTGAGCCATGGCCGCTGAGCCTGCGCGTCTGGAGCCTGAGCGTCCGAAGCCTGTGCTCCGCAATGGAAGAAGCCACAACAGTGAGAGGCCCGCGTACTGCAAAAAAAAAAAGAAAAAAAAAAAGAATAATGCTAGCTTAGTCTAAACCAGGCTTCTTTTTTTTGGCTTTAGTGTGCAGCATGTCAGATCTTAGTTCCCAGACCAGGGATCGAACCTGCACTCCCTACAGTGGAAGTGCATAGTCTTAACCACTGGACCACCAGGGAAGTCCCTATTTTTTTTTAATTTATTTATTTACTTATTTTTGGCTGTGTTGGGTCGTCGTTGCTGTGCACAGGCTTTCTCTAGTTGCAGCGAGCAGGGGCTACTCTTCATAGGGTACGTGGGCTTCTCATCGCAGTGGTTTCTCTTGTTGGGAGCACAGGCTCTAGGCATGTGGGCTCAGTAGTTGTGGCTCGTGGGCTCTAGAGGACAGGCTTAGTAGTTGTGGTGCATGGGCTTACTTGCTCCATGGCATGTGGGGTCTTCCCAGACCAGGGCTCGAACTCGTGTCCCCTGCATTGGCAGGCGGATTCTTAACCACTGCGCCACCAGGGAAGTCCCTAACCAGGCATTCTTAACCTAAGGATCTGTAAACTTGGATGAGAAGAAAAAAGTACATATTCTTTTCAGTAACCTCAGTCAGAAATTTAGCACTTTCCTCTGTTACTATATCACAAATATTTTTTAAAATTTGAATAATTGTATTTCAATGTAATTATTTCCTTTATAATCCTATGTATTTTACTTTATGCATTTTGAGAAGGGGTTATTAGGGCTCACTAAGGTAAGGGTCCATGGCAAAAAAAAAAGAAAAAAAGGTTACACTCTGTGACGAGCGCACTTGTATAAGCTTTAATTGAGAATTCTCCCGATTGTTTTGTTTTCTTCTTTTCCTTTTTGGAGATAACAGTGACTAGTAATGTACTTCATTTAATGTACTGTTGTGCCTTTAGGTTTATGTACAAGTTAATAAAGAAGCAGCAGACGATAAAAATGTAGCAAAGTCAGCGCATGAGTTCTTCCAGCGATTGGAACTGGGCGACAGGCAAGCACTTGCACTCTGGCAGAAATTTCGGGACTTGAGCATAGAAGAGTACGGTCGGATTTACAAGGTGCCCGCCCACTATCCTCTCCTGTCGTGTGGGGCTGCTCCTGACGGGTACTCCTGGGTAGGAGGGTTGCTTCTGAAGCTCATATTTTAAGAACAGATTTGTCATTTGTCCCTGAGTTGATAATTGGGACTCAGATATTGTTCTTTGGGCTGAAAGTTAGAGCTACAAAACAAAGCCTGTGAACTTCACAGGCTGAATGTGAGGTGACATCCTGATACTTCATTTCAGTTTGGCGTTCCTCTTCTCTCTTCTGCCATTCCTTCACTTTTTATTAATCCTTTTTTCTTCTTTTGCTTCCTTAGGCATATATGTGATGGCTATAAATTTGTTTGTCTAAAAACATGTTGGGGGTGGGAGAAATACAACAGTGAATAAAAGAGATATAAGTTCTTTTCTCATGGACTTTACACTCCAGCATGGCCACAGCAGATTAAACAAATTCAAGGCGGTGCAAATTCAACAAGAACATATACAGTCTGTTAGGTGGTGATGATGTATGGAGAAAAGTGGAGCAGGGGAGGGGGCGATCAGGGGTGCTCTTTGAAGAGAGTTTCAGCAAAGATCCCACATGGCTGGAGTAAGGAAGCAAGATGAAGAAAAGTGAGAGAGGAGGTTGAAGAGGTTGTAGAGTGGGGTGGGATGTAGGACATTTTCCAGGACTGTCTAGTCTAGCTTCCTGCTGCAGTGGAAACGTTCTGGGTCTCTGCTATCCAATATGGTAGCCTCTAGCCACATGTGGCTGTTGAGCACTTGAAGTGTGAGTAGCATAACTGAGAAAGTAAATCTTCAATTTTCCTTAATTTGAATTTGAATAGCCATATGTGTCCAGCAACTCCCATGTTGGACAGCACAGTACCACTGTGAGGGCTTGCCCGTGTGGGGAACTGTTAGGAAGGTTTGAGTCACGGAGTGACTTGATTTCATTCTTATTTTCCCCATCTGTCTGACAGACTGTAGAACATCCTATTTTGTCTTAAGGTAAGATAATAGGACACATGCGTAACTGTTTTTTCTTTTGTTTCCAAATCCTTTTAGCGCCTAGGAGTACACTTTGATGAATATTCAGGAGAATCATTTTACTGTGAAAAATCTCAAGAAGTCTTAAAGTTGCTGGACAGTAAAGGACTCCTACAGAAAACAATGTATGATCAGGTTACTATTCTTTAGAAAGTTATTCATTCTGCTTTGAAGTTGATATTGACGTTTTCTCTCAGTAAGGAGAGCAAAATGTCCTGTGCAGCCTTCCTGGCATTTTTTTACAGTGCTTTTTGCTCTTCAGAGTACTTTCCCACATGCTGTCTCTTGCTGCCATAGCAAAATCCTGGTAAGCTTGGGATAAAGAATATTATCTTGTTACATATGAGGAAACAAGCACAGAAAGTATAAGTGACCTGCCTAAGGTCACACCAGCTGATAACGGTATAACTGGAAAAGGGAAATAGAACGCTTTGTACTCAACCCTGCCTTTTTAAAAAGATTCCATGCTGTTCCAAAAGGATTTAGAGCAGTTTATAAAAACAGGTATACTGAGTTCGATGGGTAGCGGGAGCAGAGAGCGGCCCCCAGAGAGCCCCGAGCAGCCTCACCGCCGCCACCGCCGGCCTGGTTGCCGTCACAGCCCAGGAGGAGCCGCAGCCGTGAGCAGCGAGGCTGAGACCCAGAAGCCGCCCTCAGCGCTGCCGACACCGAGCCCGGCACGACGGGCAGCGGCGCAGGAGGCGGCGGCCCCAGCGGCCTCGCATCGGCGGTGCGTGCCGCCAGGGACAAGAAGGTCATCGTAGCGAAGGTTCTGGGAACATAAAATGGTTCAGTGTAAGAAACGGATATGGCTTCGGCAACAGGAACGACCCCAAGGAAGATGTATGTGTACACCGGACTGCCGTAAAGAAGAAGAACCCGGGAAGTGCCTTCGCGGCGTAGGAGACGGAGAGACTGCGGGGCTCCATGTCGCTGAAGGAGAAGAGGGTGCGGGCAGCAGACGTTGCAGGCCCTGGGGGACCCAGCGCAAGGCGGTACACGTGCACCAGCCCATAACCGGCACAGCTGCTCTCCGCGTCGCAGGGGCCCTCCACGCAACCTCCAGCAGAATTACCGGGACTGCGAGAGAGGGGAAAAGACGGAGGGATCAGAGAGTGCTCCCGAAGGCCGGGCCTGACAGCGGCGGCCCTACCGCAGGTGCCGGCGCCCACCTTACTGCGTGCGGAGAGCTTATGGGCGTCGACCACAGCGTTCCACCCTCCTGTGCCGGAAGAGGTGATGCAGGGTGCTGACAGCCAGGGTACAGGAGAACAAGGTAGACCAGTGAGACACAATATGTATCGGGGTTATAGACCACCGTTCCGCAGGGGCCCTCCTCGCCAGAGACAGCGCAGAGAGGATGGCAGTGAAGAAGATAAGGAAAATGAAGGAGATGAGACCCAAGGTCGGCAGCCGCCTCGATGTCATTACCGCCGCAACTTCAGTTACAGATGCAGACGCCCAGAAAACCCTAAACCACAAGATGGCGAAGAGGCACATGCAGCCGATCCACCAGCTGAGAATGCGTCCGCTCCAGAGGCTGAGCAGGGCAGGGCTGAGTAAATGCCAGCTTACCATCTCTACCATCATCCGGTTTAGTCGTGCAACAAGAAGAAATGAATATGAAATTCCAGCAATAAGAAATGAACAAAAGATTGGAGATGAAGACCTTAAGTGCTTGCTTTTTGCCTGTTGACCAGATAACTAGAACTATCTGCATTATCTGTGCAGCATGGGGTTTTTATTATTTTTACCTAAAGGCGTCTCTTTTTGGTAATGACAAACGTGTTTAAAAAAAAAAAAAAAAACTGGATTTTCTCAGTACACCTTTAAAGGATTTTAAATTGTTTCATATCTGGTCGAGTTGAGATTTTTAAGAACCTCGTTTTTAATTTATAATAAAAGTTTACAGCTTGATTTTTTTTAAAAGTCAACAAACTGCAAGCACCTGTTAATAAAGGTCTTAAATAATTGTTTAAAAAGAAACAAAAAAGGTATACTACAACCCCAAGCTTTTGAAAGAGTAAAATGAGGAAATCAAGAAGCAGGGCAGAAAAAATAATAGGACGTCAGGGATGATATTAGTACATCATGTAACACACACTGGGATTCTGCTTCTTTGCTTAAGGTAGGTTTCTAATTTAGCTTTGAGCTTCCTATCAGCCAAACAGAAATGGCACCATTCATAGGAGCCCAGCCATGTGTAACATAGAAGCAAACCAGTTGCTTAGAAGTGCCATTTTTCCAGATGGCCAGCAAACACATGAAAAGATTCTCAACATCACTAATTATTAGAGAAATGCAAATTGAAAGTACAACAACATATCACCTGACACCGGTCAGAATGACCATCATCAAAAAATCTACAAACAGATGCTGGAGAGGGTGTGGAGAAAGGGGAACCCTCATAAACTGTTGGTGGGAATGTAAATTGATACAGCCACTATGGAAAACAGTATGGAGGTTCCTTAAAAAACTAAAAATAGAGCTAACATATGATCCAGCAATCCCACTACTGGGCATATACCCAGACAAAACTATAATTCAGAAAAACACATGCACCCCAATGTTCATAGCAGCACTATTTACAATAGCCAGGACATGGAAGCAACCTAAATGTCCATAGAGAGAGGAATGGATAAAGAAGACATGGTACATATATACAATGGAATATTACTCAGCCATAAAAAGGAATGAAATGGGGTCATTTGTAGAGATGTGGACAGACCTAGGGAGTGTCATACAGAGTGAAGTAAGTCAGAAAGAGAAAAGCAAATATCGTATAATAATGTATATATGTGGAATCTAGAAAAATGGTATAGATGATCTTATTTGCAAAATATAAATAGAGACACAGACATAGAGAACAAATGTATGGATACCAAGGTGGGAAGGGGTGGGGAGGGAGGAATTGGGGGACTGAGATGGACACATATGCATTATTGATGCTATGTATAAAGTAGACAACTGATGGGAACATACTGTATAGCACAGGGAACTCCTACCTAATGCGCTGTGGTAACCTAAATGGGAGGGAAGTCCAAAAGGGAGGAGATATCTGCATGTGTATGGCTGATTCGTTCTGTTGTGCAGTGGAGGCTAACAACATTGTAAAGTAAATTTTATTAATTAATTTTTTAAAAAGTGCCATTTTTCATAATAACAAAGCTCGTCATCCTTATAAGAAAGACGTGGAGAATGTGGCTCACGACATCCTCAGTAATATCCTTAAGGACAATTTTTAGATCGCCATATACAGATTCTAATTTTTGATCGGGCAGGAAAGACAGTAACAAAATTCTATGGTTTTATTACTCAAGGGTACTTTCTTGCATGTTAAAAATTAACCCAATATTGAGTGTTACAGTAACTTGGATTAGAAGAAGAACATGATGTTTCATGGTTAAACTGAAGTTGAAATCTCATTTTTCAACTAGTTACGTTAAAGACTTTAAATACTTCATCCAGAGTACAGAATTTAAAATGATAAGTAAATATTAATTACAAAATACCTACTCTTAATTGATTCATTCAAGGTCAGATTCCTTCTTATTCTTCATTGTTGGTTACACCACTTATTGCTACTTAAGTAATAAAAATAGCTCTGGTTTGCCAAAGATAATGTTACAGATATTATACTATTAACGGTTTTAATTCATTATATTGTTTCAGAGTTACCTTTTTGCATTTCTAGAAAAGGCACAGCTGTAGTGGATCTGTCAGGGAGTGGTGACCCCTCCTCAATTTGTACTGTCATGCGAAGCGATGGGACGTCTCTCTATGCAACCAGGTTTGTGTCTTGTGTGAACTTCATCATTAGAATGCATGACTTCACATTCTTTGTTCTAGGATTAATGCTAAGACAATCATTTTATTTTCAAAACTGTTACCAAATCCTGATTTCTAAAATCTTTTGTTCTCATCACTCAAAATATTTTTATTGGATTTCTGTTTATGGCCATTTATAGTTTCTGGAAAGGTTTAATATCATCGGAAAAGAAACTGAAAAACTGATTACAGTTAGTTAAACATCATAGGATTTCCACAGGTGAATACATTGTTCTACAAACTATAAAATTGAAGTACCTCATAGCCAACTATAAATATTTTATAATTGCATATTGACAGAAAATGTATACTAAAAGGTGCTCATGTTGGCTCAGTGGTATCCTCACTCTGTCAAGATCATCTTATGTGCATATAAGTACCAGTCCTCATTCAGACTGTGGTAAAATAGACCGAGGGAGAAGTAGGCCATGACGCTTATATTTTTTCATTTGTCTCCATGACCAACCCCTGTGGAAAGGAGCAGCCTCTGTTAAATCAGTAAGAACTGGGTTTATCAAGCACACTTATTTCTGGACAAAGCTAATAGGAAGGAGAAGACAGGACCATAAAAAAGCCACACAGGCAAACACGGCCATACTCAAGCACTGCTAGCAAAAGGTTCTAGTGTCTCCCGGGCTAGAATTTTATGTTGGATCACAAACCACTTTTGTAGCATACTTAGTGATATTTTGTTGTTGTTAACTACCATCATTTTTTTCCAAACAACTTTAAACAACCATCTGCCTCTCTTACTGTCCCTTAGAAAAATCATTCTTATTTTCTGTTACTTTTTGGCATTTCTTTTTATCAATTCCATACAATTGGAGTTAGGAAATGAGGACCCTGTATATCTAAGAGGTACATTTCTTTTTCTAGATACAAAAAAATGTACAGTAGAAAATTTTTTTTGTGCCAGCTAATTATTGCTGACAGATTAAATATACCTTTGAGTAGTGGTTATAAGAAATATGTTTATTCATGTAAGCAACAGGGAATTAAATTCATTATCTTGTAATAAACTGTAGTGAAATATAATCTGCAAAAATACTGAATCACTGAAACTAACACAATATTTTAAGTCAACTGTACTCAAATTTAAAAAGAGAAAGAAATGTGTCTGCTCAGAATAGAGGCTCCATGTTGTAAAGACTCTATAACTGTCCTTATCTGGTATCTTTTGGGGGGCTATCATTAGGTCCAGATTTTTCTGTTTATTTACCTTAATACCTATACTTTCCCTTTTTTCTTTGGGAGAATCATCTTTGTGCCACTTGTCGAAATGTTTGATTTCTCACCTTGCTCTAACTGTAGTTGTTTCTGTCCTTTCAATGGGTTCCTTATAGAATACAGCTATGTGTGTGGTTGTAAATTAAGGGAGTTGTTATAACAGAGAAAGAAAAATGCAGGGGGATACTGACAAGAGCACAGGGTGAGGCTGGAGACCTGCATTTTTGTTCTGAGACCATGACCATCACTTAACCTCTCTGGGCCATTGTTCCCTACTTTGTGAAAAGAGAGACCTGAACTAAATGACCTGGCATTTCTTCTGGCTTTTTATTTTTTAATTTATTTATTTTATTTATGTTTATTTTTGGCTGTGTTGGGTCTTCATTGCTGTGCGCGGGCTTTCTCTAGTTGCGGCGAGTGGGCACTACTCTGTTGTGGTGTGTGGGCTTCTCATTGTGGTGGCTTCTCTTGTTGCAGAGCACGGGCTCGAGGCACGCAGGGTTCAGTAGTTGTGGCACACGAGCTCAGTAGTTGTGGCTCACAGGCTCTAGAGCCAGTCTCAGTGGTTGTGGGGCTTAGTTGCTCCGAGGCATGTGGGATCTTCCAGGGCCAGGGCTCGAATCCGTATCCCCTGCATTGGCAGGTGGATTCTTAACCACTGTACCACCAGGGAAGCCCTTTCCGGCTTTCAAATTCAGGTTCTACAAACTCAACCTAGGACTTTTTCTTATATTCATCTCTTTTTCTTTGGATCAAAAAGTTTTTCTTTGTTTTGTGCTTGGCTCAAATCAAAAAATATAATGGGGTGTATATTTGTGACTTCGTTTTTGGGATAATCTATATCAGTGTTTTACAAACTTTTTTTAAATTATAACCCTTCTCAGGAGCCTTTTTAGCCATATTTTTTTATACTTGCCCATCCTCATGAAATTTTAACACCACAGATGTATCTGTATGTATTGTATGCATATATGTGCTTTATACATAGAGTACGATTTTTTTGTCCCTCACGAGACAGTTTTTGCCTCCATTCAGAACGCATGCTTGCGGACTTCCCTGGCGGTCCAGGGGTTAAGACTCCATGCTTACAATGCAGGGGGCGCTTGCTCTGTTATATCTGGATCCTGAAGTAGGTACCAATGACATTTTGATGATCCCCAACATTTCAAAAGATCTAGGAACTTTAAAAATCCTCAAAATCCTCCCAGTGTCATGTATTGTTAAGCAAAAATAGCTTTAACTTTTTCCTTGCAGTTTTATTGAGATATAATTGGCATACAGCACTGCGTAAGGTGTATAATGATTTGACTTACATATGTCACGAAATGATTATCACAATAAGTTTAGTGAACATCCATCATTTCATATAGATAACAAAACTAAAGAAATAGAAAAAAATTTTTCTTGTGATGAGAACTCTTAGGGTTTACTCTCTTAACATTAACTTTCATATATAACATATGGCAGTGTTAATTCTATTTATCATTTTGTACTTTACATCCCTAGTACTTATTTATCTTATAACTGGGAGTTTGTACCTTTTCACTACTCTGTTGTGGTGTGTGGGCTTCTCATTGTGGTGGCTTCTCTTGTTGCAGAGCACGGGCTCGAGGCACGCAGGGTTCAGTAGTTGTGGCACACGAGCTCAGTAGTTGTGGCTCACAGGCTCTAGAGCCAGTCTCAGTGGTTGTGGGGCTTAGTTGCTCCGAGGCATGTGGGATCTTCCAGGGCCAGGGCTCGAATCCGTATCCCCTGCATTGGCAGGTGGATTCTTAACCACTGTACCACCAGGGAAGCCCTTTCCGGCTTTCAAATTCAGGTTCTACAAACTCAACCTAGGACTTTTTCTTATATTCATCTCTTTTTCTTTGGATCAAAAAGTTTTTCTTTGTTTTGTGCTTGGCTCAAATCAAAAAATATAATGGGGTGTATATTTGTGACTTCGTTTTTGGGATAATCTATATCAGTGTTTTACAAACTTTTTTTAAATTATAACCCTTCTCAGGAGCCTTTTTAGCCATATTTTTTTATACTTGCCCATCCTCATGAAATTTTAACACCACAGATGTATCTGTATGTATTGTATGCATATATGTGCTTTATACATAGAGTACGATTTTTTTGTCCCTCACGAGACAGTTTTTGCCTCCATTCAGAACGCATGCTTGCGGACTTCCCTGGCGGTCCAGGGGTTAAGACTCCATGCTTACAATGCAGGGGGCGCTTGCTCTGTTATATCTGGATCCTGAAGTAGGTACCAATGACATTTTGATGATCCCCAACATTTCAAAAGATCTAGGAACTTTAAAAATCCTCAAAATCCTCCCAGTGTCATGTATTGTTAAGCAAAAATAGCTTTAACTTTTTCCTTGCAGTTTTATTGAGATATAATTGGCATACAGCACTGCGTAAGGTGTATAATGATTTGACTTACATATGTCACGAAATGATTATCACAATAAGTTTAGTGAACATCCATCATTTCATATAGATAACAAAACTAAAGAAATAGAAAAAAATTTTTCTTGTGATGAGAACTCTTAGGGTTTACTCTCTTAACATTAACTTTCATATATAACATATGGCAGTGTTAATTCTATTTATCATTTTGTACTTTACATCCCTAGTACTTATTTATCTTATAACTGGGAGTTTGTACCTTTTGACCACCTTCATCCAGTTCCCCCTCTCTCTGTCCCTTGCCTCTGAAATTCTACAAATCCTATCTCTTTTTCTATGAGTTTATTTGGTTTTGAATTATAATTGAACTACAACACTACGTTAGTTCCTGTTACACAACATAGTGATTTGGTATTTCTGTATATTCAAAATGATCATCATGGTGAGTCTAGTTATGATATGTTACCATACAAAGATATTACATAGTTATTAACATATTCCCTACAAGTTAATTAGCTCTAATTTTAAAATTCAATATTTAAATAATTTTCACCTAAAATTTTTCACTTAAAATTTTATAGTTTATGGTTTGTTTTTAAATATTTTGTACTGTGTGCAAACTGGGTATTTTGTCCTTAACCAGAGATAAGAGGTAAGTGTAATTTTTGTCAAAGGAATTTATGGTCTTTTTAAATGCTTTAGAAAGTTGCTTTCGAATGATCCAAGACATTGGAAGAGTAGCTAGAAGATACTGTATCACCTATGTTTTAAATATGTTCTTTAAGAAAGTATATTGCAGAAAAGTGACAGGAAAGTAATTCTTTCCAGTAGAGGCTTAATTAACAAATCATAAAACATTTACCTACAAACATCTTGCCTAGAGCTATTTAGTTATTATTACTACTTGTCCCAGAGCTTTTATTTATTTTTTATCTTTTCACAGCACTTTCATAATTCTTTTCCCAAAGTTGTTTTTGTTATTACTGTTTTGTATCAAAGTATGGTACTGGGATTATATAAGCATGGGTACTATACCCGAGGCTTGGAATAACAGTAGTTCTTAATGAGAAAAGCCTCATTACTATTAAATAGGTAAAACAAATTATTACCCAGATCTGCTTAGTAACTCTTAATCTATGGCCATTTTTTTCAGAGATCTTGCAGCTGCTATAGATCGAATGGACAAGTATAATTTTGATAAAATGATTTATGTGGTAAGTAATCACAATAAAGAACAAAAGGTTATGATCCCTACTTCATGAAAACTGCAAAGATAGAAATTGAATGCCTTGTTGAAAAACTAGGCAAAACTAATTTTCTCAAACTATAGAAAGGATTCAATGTTAAGTGTATGTATGGTGGCAAACACTATGTTTAAAAAAAAAACTTAAAAATTAAAAAGTTCACATTGCTTCATAGTAAAAAAAAAACAAAAATTACCCAAATGAATGGTTATGTGTAACAAATATGTACATGTCACTATAATACATTTCTTTAAAAGAACTTTCTATTTTAAATATTTTAGGACTCACAGAAGTTTCAAAATGGTAGAGTTTCCATGTAGCCTTCAGTCTTCTCCAAAGATAATATCTTACATAACCATGATACTTTGTCTATACCAGGAAACTAACACTGGTAGAGACCTTAGTTAAATTTCACCAATTTTTACACATGCTTGTGTATGGGCATGGTGGAGGGGGCTATGAAATTTTATCACGTGTAGATTCATGTAACCATCACCACATTCAGAATACAAAACTGTTCCATCACAAAACAACCTCTCTTATGGCAACCACTTAATAATCATGCGTTCCTCCAACCCTAACCACTGGCAACCGCTGCTCTGTTCTCATCATACCATTTTGTCACTTTGAGAATGTTATATAAATGGAACCACATTAGGTAACTTTTTTTTAAATTTATTTATTTTATTATTTATTTATTTTTGGCAGTGTTGGGTTTTCGTTGCCGTGCGCGGGCTTTCTCTAGTTGCGGCGAGTGGGGGCTACTCTTCGTTGCAGTGCACAGGCTTCTCATTGCGGTGGCTTCTCTCATTGCGGAGCATGGGCTCTAGGTGCGCGGGCTTCAGTAGTTGTAGCGCATGGGCTCAGTAGTTGTGGCTTGTGGGCTCTAGAGCGCAGGCTCAGTAGTTGTGGTATACAGGCTTAGTTGCTCCGCAGCATGTGGGATCTTCCCGGATCAGGGCTTGAACCCGTGTCCCCTGCATTGGCAGGCGGATTCTTAACCACTGCGCCACCAGGGAAGTCCCACATTAGGTAACATTTTGAGGTTGGCTGTTTTCACTTAGCATTATGAATGCCCTTGAGATCCACCCAAACTATTGCATGTGTCAGTAGTTTGTTCCTTTTATGCTGAGTAATATTCTAGTCTCCCCTTCCTTTCTTGCTGTGTGCAACCTCCCTTTCCCCGAAGGAAAAAAAAAAAGTTACTATTAAATATATTTTTAGAGCTTAGCTTTGGCCTTCTTGGAGCTAAAGGTCATAACAGCTGAGAGAGGAGGAATTTAGATAGAATACTCAGAAGGTTAAATTTCATATTCCCTCCTGGCTCAGTGCAGTGCCGCAGCTCTTACTTCCTTCTCTTTAGAGAACTCATCTTAGACCTTCTTCTGGTGGCATCTGCTTTGTGTGCTTATTTAAAACATATCCACTGACAGTGACTCTAGTCTGTCAAAACTCAAATATTTTAATTTGATTTATGTCCAACCTGTTGTAGATTAACTTATCAGTGTTCTTTTATTTTAAATAAATTTTTTTCTCAAGACAGATAAAGGGCAAAAAAAGCATTTTCAGCAAGTGTTCCAAATGCTGCAGATCATGGGATATGACTGGGCAGAAAGGTACCGTACTGTCTGCATGGTTCTTAATTGCCTGCTCAAGATTAAAGTTTTGCTAGGTCAGCCATGTCCAAAAATGTAGCAAATTGTTAAAGATTTTCATTCAAACTTCACTTCTTTGTTTCAAGATGTTAGTGTGAAAAAACAGATTTGTTCTTTGTGCTAATTTTTGTCCTGGTTATATTAATTTCTAGCTTATAAACATTTAATAACTGGTTTTATTAGACATCTCTCAGTGGCTTGATTTTCAAAATTCTTAATTCCCATCTCCTTTTTTTCATAAAGGCAACTAGTAATTTAATCATATGCTAGTGATTATGAAATGAAGCTGTGTGTTTAACATCTTCTGTGGCATATGTCACAGCATATTTCAATTTATTAATTTTTTAAAACCTCTCTATGAGAGTTAAAGTTAAGACTATTCTCTATAAGGTATTGTTATATTCTTTGATCACCAGCTCCTTTTCAGTTTTCAGTGAACTAAGTGCCTTCTCCATTTTAGGTGCCAGCACGTGCCCTTTGGGGTAGTGCAGGGAATGAAGACTCGAAGAGGAGATGTTACTTTTCTGGAAGATGTTCTAAATGAGATTCGATTGAGGATGCTACAGAACATGGCTTCTGTTAAGAGTGAATTCATCTTTTTGCTGTTACAGACATAACTTACATGCACTTTTATGTTTTGCTGGACTTCTGTGCAGTGTGATTTATTATGACCATCCCTCCATTGAACTTTCATAAACCTTGGCACAAATAGCTTTGCTAATTCGAGATGCCAGAATTTCTAGACTTGCTGCTGGGCTGTTATTCAGTTTAGTAATGGGAATTGATACACCCTGAGCCTCTTTTCCTGGGCAGCTTCAGCATTGTCACTCCACGTTTGGAGTGCTTGTGCAAAGTTCCTATGTTCCATAATCAGAAGCAAGTCCCAAGTCCTTATGGCTTTGTTTAACCTTCACCTTTGGAAAAATAAATACCAGCTCTATCTAATGTCTTCCAAGGGATATTTGTAAGAAAAATAAATTCGTGTTTCTTCCCTTTTAACAAAGGCTTGAAAACATCATTATCAAAGTTAAATCAGCCCACATTAGGACAGTTAATTGCCTGCTGTACACCTGTTTATTCTTGATGCTGTCAGCATATGGTTTTGTTAGGTTTTATCTCCACTTTAGTCCCGGATTCTGTACAGTTTCATGCAAGGTTAAAGTAGCTGCCTTTGTCTATTTCAGCCACCAGAGAGCTGGAGAACCCCCAGGAGACAGCAGAGAGGGTGGGGCTCGCAGCCCTCATCATTCAGGTCTGTGAAGACTGCCTCCCAGGAGAACCTTTTATTTGGTACTGGGACAAATCCCAGCGCTGAAGATTTCCTCTGTCGTTTTAGGACTTCAGAGGTTTCCTGTTATCTGACTATCAGTTCAGCTGGGATCGTGTTTTCCAGAGTCGCGGGGACACAGGGGTCTTCCTGCAGTACACACACGCCCGCCTCCACAGGTGAGAAGGGCCTGCAGGGAAACACTGGGCTGCTCTGTCCTTCCCAGGGTGGGGTCTGGATGAAGCGATTCCGAGACCAAAGGCCTTGTTTTCTGGGCTTCTCCGACATCTCACATTCAAAACTAGTTGAAGTACAGTGGACCTCTTATTATGTTTGGGTCTTGCGGGGTTTTTTCAACATTTATGTATTGCACACCTATGAAACGAAATGCTTTTATGTATATTACCTTATTTAGTACTCAGAATAGCCCTGCAAAAGAGTATACTCCGTTTTCAGATGAAGAAACAGATGTAGGAAAAACTGAGGCATCGGGTCAAATGATGGTAGCTTCCGAGTTTAGGACTATATTAAGGAAAGCAAGACTGTGCGTTATGAGGTGATGTTCCTCACTTGCAACTGAGTCCTAGGATGACTTGTTTAATCCTTTGTTGTGTTTAAACTTGTGATAACAGTTTGGAAGAGACTTTTGGATGCGGTTATCTAAATGACTTCAACACTGCTTGCTTACAAGAGCCACAGTCTGTTTCCATTCTCCAGCATCTTCTCAGGTATGGTTTCCTAACATTATCAAGTCTGCTTCTGCTCCGTGAAATGACTGTTGTAGTTTGCTGACCACTGGAATCAACAGGCCAGTGACTCTAGACAGCGCTTTTCCAAAGATGTGACCAAAAAGTGATTGCCTGCCCTTTGGGAGCAGACAGAGGGCATGCTCACGGCTAATCCTTGGGCTTAAAAAATATTATCACCATCGAATTAGCCCAGCTGTCTAACATCCTTTAGGTCATGGTGTGAGAACATAAAGCCTGGTAAAAGCATAACCTTTTAGTGTAGAAACAATCATCTTCTCACCCTCTGTGATAAGTGAAGGAAAATCCCTGCCTTTGTGCACCATCCCTGAGACCATAAGCCCTTCATTTGCCTCTTGGTTTCAGTTCAGCTTCAAATACACTGGGCAAGAGACCATACTTCTGAGCTCTCATGAGCATTATCGGTGAATCCAGACTTATCAGGAGAGGCTGACGAATATCTGGAAGGGATATGGAGGGTTAACAACAAGGCCTATTTCTCTGATTGCCACACAGTGGTCAGTGGTTCTTTCTTGGCATGAGGGGTTAGTTTACTAACATTTGGCTAATTTGTGAGGAAAAATAAGCCAACCTGGTTTTCTTGGCAGTGAGTAGACTCTTGTTTGCTAGATTATGTTCCTAAGCATGGCTAGAGGCTTTGTACGTTTAACAGCCATGATTTGAGTCCTTACTTTGGGCTAGGCCTATGGGATCTCAAGGTGATTTAGAAAATACCTGCCATCAAGGAACTTGTAAGAAAGAAAGATGTGCCTTTACCTTCAAATTTACACAAGGTCTTTTTTCATATATCTTCTACCATTAATGATATCAAGTCAACCTTATATCGTAGATCTTAGCTTAGTGTAATATGCGCCCAGCCTTCCCCTGCCAACCACTCCTGTCATCTTTCTTTTAGGTTTGATGAGGTGCTTTATAGGTCAGCCCAAGACCTTCAACCCAGGCATATTGTCAGTTACCTTCTAACTCTAAGGTATGTTATAAACTTGCTATTTTGGGGTATTAAAAGACATTGGATTTGACAAAGGACCTTTCTTTCATCTAAAGGTCTCCTGTAGACAAATCCATTGGCCTAAAAAATTATATGCTTTAAGTTACAGGAATTCTTGCTTCATCTTTGCAAATTAGCAGTTAATGTTCATTCATTCATTCATTTATCCAGTGATTGGAGGTCTGGTCACTGTAGTCTAGTGAACAGGAACTGATAGGTACATCATGGGTGGTCACAGTACAGCACGTGTTAGGATAGATTGGACATGAGGGGCAATGTTAGGGCACTTAGCCCAGCCTTGAGGGTTCAGAGAGGGCTTCTCAGAGGAGAGGAGTAGATGTCAGTCAGGAGAAGCAAGGTGGCAGAGAAGGAGGGAAAAGCCCAGAGTTGAGCAAGAACATGATCCATTAAAAGCACTTCTGGGAGAACGACTGTGTTCTGTACTAAGGCATCTAATTTTCAGGGCAGTGGGGTCCATAAAAAGGTTTTAAGCAGAGGCACAGAAAAGTCAGTCTCATGGAGGGTAGAGAATGAATTGGAAAGCGAGTAGATGACACTTGGATAGAAATTTCACGGTGGCTGTTTTAGAAAGTTTGAATAGAGGTTGAGCTTTATAGCAACAGTTGTATCTTCTCATAAAGCTATTTAAGAAAGGAAGTATTTGCTTTTACTCAAGATTTACTGAAATCAGAGATTTATTGGGACTTCTTTCTTGAATATGCCTTTTACCTTTCTTCCCGAGATTTATAGATTTTTTTTCCTTTAATTTCCACTTAGACATATAGAGATGAAGAAGCCAGAAAGTCTTATTAAATGTCACTTCATCATTGAAACTAATGTCATAAGCATCATTTCTCTGGCACTGTTCTTGCTGCCATAACCTAAACAGAAAAAATATTTTAAAGAAGAGTGGCCAGTGTATGCAGAGTGGATTGATAACTAGTCTTACCCCACCTCCTCCCAGTACAGAAGGAGGCAGGCCAGACCGTGTTATACATTTCATCTTGAGGGATGCCTAAATAAGGGAAAACTAATTATTAGAAAAGAATCCCCTATACTTGTAAAACTAACAATGAAATCATAATCTTAAGAACAATGAAACTAATCATACCACCTGGTATTAGTAGAACCAGGACCAAAATTCTAAAACCGGAGTTTAGTGTGTTTCACTTTGCCAGTTATTGAAAAGCAGTGAATTCAGCCTCAACTTCCCAACTTTGGAAATATCCTTTAGTGGCTCTCGGCTTTGATTTCTCTAAGTTGAGGGAGTAAGATTAGATATCAAGCTTATGTGTTACACAGGAAATTAGCTGGTCCTAATCATGATTATTCTCTTCCTGTTTCAGTCATCTTGCGGCAGTGGCACACAAAACACTACACATAAAAAACAGTCCTCCTGAAGTGGCCGGGGTATGTTATGTTGAGTTTTGCTGTGGCATCTCTAGCATCCTCAGACTTATTACTGAGTCAGTCTTGTCATTGTTTCTAAAATAGCATCCTGTTGTTCACCTACAGCAGTGTACTTATACACTCAAGGTAAAAATTAGAATTGGGCTGTAACAATCAATGTTACTTTCCAACATACTGGACCATGAAACACCTTTTCCTACATCAGGTGACAGGGTGATTAGCTCCCCTTATCTGAAACTGTACTTTATGGAGTTACTGTTACTCCCACTCCACAGCCCTTGGGTACCAGTCTTACTATAACAAATCCTAGGAATGTGTCTTCCTTTTGCCTACAGGAAACCCTAGGGCACTTGGAGATACTGTTCTACTTTAAATTAGAAGAAAGTTAGAATTACTTCTAACAGCAGTTTTATCTATTCACTCACAATTAGCCTGTTACTGAATTGACCTTGAATCATTCTTGAATTTATTTTGTAGGCCAGACTTCATCTTTTCAGAGCTGTCCGCTCAGTCCTAGCCAACGGAATGACACTTCTTGGAATAACACCTGTATGTAGGATGTAATTTCTAATTAAAATTGCTTTTAAAATACTAAATGAATTCTAGTTATCTATTCTTACATGCCTTGCTATTTAGAATAGAACTGAAACTGTTATTCTATGTCAGAATTTATATTTTATTGTCCATATTTTATTAAGTGATTTATCAACTTATTAAATCTTTATCTTTTAAAAAAAATCATCTGAGTTTCCTCATGGTCAATAAGTACTAAATGGACTTTTGTTAAACTAAGTTAAATCTTTTTATTTATTTATTTTTTTGTGGTACGCGGGCCTCTCACTGTTGTGGCCTCTCCCGTTGCGGAGCACAGGCTCTGGACGCGCAGGCCCAGTGGCCATGGCTCACGGGCCCAGCCGCTCCGTGGCATATGGGATCCTTCCAGACCGGGGCACGAACCCGTGTCCCCTGCATCAGCAGGCGGACTCTCAACCACTGTGCCACCACGGAAGCCCGTTAAATCTTTTTAAAGTCATCGTGGTCTACCGCAGACAAAGGATTAGAGTTTAAACTCTGGCTTGAGGGTTTTTTGTTTTTCTTTTTTAATTGAAGTATAGTTGATTTACAATATTACATTAGTTTCAGGTGTACAACATAGTGATTCAATATTTTTATAAATTAAACTCCGTTTAAAGTTATTACAAAACAATGGCTATATTTTCCTGTGCTGTGCAATGTATCTTTCTTCCTTATTTTATACATAGTAGTTTGTATCTCTTAAGCCCCTACCCCTACTTCTCCCCCCTTCCCTCTCCCCACTGGTAACCACTAGTTTGTTCTCTACAGCTGTCAGTCTTTCTGTTCTGTTATATTCATTTGTTTATTTCTTAGATTCCACATATAAGGGATAACAGAGTATTTGTCTTTCTCTGACTTATTTCACTAAGCATAATCTCTAGGCCCATCCACGTTGTTGGGAATGGCAAAATTTCTTTTTATGGCTAATATTCATGTATATACACCACATCTTCTGCTGATGGACACTAGGTTACTTCCATATTTTTGCTATTGTAAACAGTGCTGCTATGAACATTGGGGTGCATGTATCTTTTTGAATTAGTGTTTTTGTTTTCTTCAGATATATACCCAGGAGTGGAATTGCTGGGTCATACGGTAGTTCTATTTTTAGTTTTTTGAGGAGCCTCCACACTGTTTTCCAAAGTGGCTGCACCCATTTACATTCCCACCAACAGTGGGAGTAAAAGTCCCCTAATGTGTCTGTGCGCAAACGTGCACACTCCTCGTGAGCAGTGTCCAGGCTTCCCACAGCCCTCCTGTTCCACCGGCCCTCTGACCAGCCAGGGGGCTGCCTTCCCTGTGCCAGACCCAGGGCTGGGGTGCCCAATGTGTGGCTTGAAGTGCTCACTTCCAGGAAGGATCTCCACCCATGTGATCTCCCTTTTTCTGAGTCCTCTCCCTGGGGCACAGGTCTCAACCTGCTCACTTCTCTTCCCTTCCTACCCGATTCTGTGTGGATCTTTCATACAGCCTTGGCTATACAGGAGTCTTTCTGCCAGTTTCCAGTTACTTTTCAGTGACACTGTTCCACATGTAGACAGATAGATAGGATTTTTTTTTTACTTATTAAAAAATTTTTATTGAAGTATAGTTGATTTACAGTGTTGTGTTAATTTCTGCTGTACAGTGAAGTGATTTGGTTATACATATTTTTTCATATTCTTTTCCACTTATGGTTTATCACAGGATATTGAATATAGTTATACAGTAGGACCTTGTTGTTTATCCATCCTATGTATAATAGTTTGTGTCTACTAATCCCAGACTCCCATTCCTTCCCTACCTTGGCAACCACAACTCTATTCTCTGAGTCTGTTTCTGTTTTGTAGATATGTTCATCTGTGTCATATTTTAGATTCCACATATAAGAGGTATCGTAAGGTATTTGTCTTTCTCTTTCTGACTTACTTTGCTTAGAATGATAATCTCTGGGTCCATCCATGTTGCTGCAAATGGCATTATTTCATTCTTTTTTTATGGCTAAGTAATAGTCCATTGTTTATATATTCCACATCTTAATCCATTCATCTGTCGATGGACATTTAGGCTGTTTCCATGTCTTGGCTATTGTGAATAGTGCTGCTGTGAACATAGGGGTGAACATATCTTTTTGAATTATAGTTTTGTCTGGTTATATGCCCAGGAGTGGGATTGCTGGATCATATGGCAATTCTATTTTTATTTTGAGGAACCTCCATACTGTTCTCCATAGTGACTGCACCAATTTACATTCCCACCAACAGTGTAAGAGGGTTCCCTTTTCTCCACACCCTCTCCAGCATTTGTTATTTGTAGACT
>NW_006794635.1:370151-374649 GCF_000442215.2 Lipotes vexillifer
GCATCAGCAGGCGGACTCTCAACCACTGCGCCACCAGGGAAGCCCCTATTTGTAGACTTTTTGATGATGGCCGTTCTGGTGTGAGGTGGTGGTACCTCGTTGTAGTTTTGATTTGCATTTCTCCAATAATTAGCAATGATGAGCATCTTTTCACCACATGTAGATATAGTTTTGATGTGTTCATGGGGGGAGGTGAGTTCCACTTCCTCCTACTCTGCCATCCGATCTCCTCTGCCCTGACATCTTACAGTGCCATTCATCTAGAAACTCTTCTTGTAACTGAGATTATCTGTTTCCATGTTTTAAAATTGAGGAAGAAAAATCTCAATTTTCTTAGAATTATGACTGTTGTTAATAAATTTCAGGAGAACAAAATTGAGCTTTTTTCTCAATACAGCTGACAGCTACTCCCAGAGAACAGGTCTCATACTTTTCATGGCCGTATACAGGTAACTCTTACCAGACTATGTGAACTGGGGCATTGAACACATTTGAATAACAAGGAATTACTTTACAGATATCGAATTAGGATCTCTGTAAAAATTAGTCCATTAAACCACATTTGAAATGGAGTTTCTCAAACAGTTTCATGTATCTGCATATTGGTAAGTATATTTTGTGTGACCTGCTTAGGAAACATGAGTAGGATGTGATCTGTTTGATGGTTACAGCTATCCTCATCTGAGAATTTCCATTCCAATCTGTTATAATTTTTTCTAACTATTGCTACTAGAAACCTTCTGAATACCAATGACAATCTAATTTCATGCATAGAGAAGCAAATTAGCATGAATTAAAGCTTCTTTAGTTGAATGAGCATAGTTTTATATTGGCAAGTATGGTATACCTTCTTAATCCTAGAAAAGACTCCAATTTTAAGTGAATTATCTTCCAGATTGTTTATTTTCTACTTAAAGTATCATCAGTATTTCCTTAGCACAAATCAGCCATGGAATAAAAAGTTGGGACATTTTTTACACGTCCAATATCTCCCTCCCCTTCTTTGAACAGACATTCCCCTTCCCAGATCTGTGGTAGCTTGCTTAGTATTTGGTGGGGTTTTTTTTGGGGCGGGGCGGATTGTTTGTTTTTAATATCTATTTATTTATTTTGGCTGCGCTGGGTCTTAGTTGCTGCATGTGGGATCTTTAGTTGAGACATGCAAACTTGTACTTGCAGCATGCATGCAGGATCTAGTTCCCCAATCAGGGATCGAACCTGGGCCCCTTGCATTGTGAGCGTGGAGTCTTACCCACTGGACAACCAGGTAAGTCCCTTCCTTATATTTGAATCTTGAGTAAAATGACACAAGGACAGTGATAGTTAAAGCCAAGTCTTTCTGAAAGCAGCTCTCTGAAAAGGCTGTTCATTAATTCCTACAACCTAGAGCAATACAGCCTTGACCGCAGTCCTTATAAATTTTTTTTAAGGCTAGCTGGAGGAGGTTTATAGCCATCTTTTGCAACCAAAGAGCCTTGATAAAATTCCAACATACAGAAAGTAAAAAATTTAATGTTTTGGGCTTGTGTTTATGTTTCTGCATTATCTTTTTATTTATTTTATTTTTGGCTGTGTTGGGTCTTTGTTGCTGCACACGGGCTTTCTCTAGTTGCGGTGCACGGGCTTCTCATTGCAGTGGCTTCTCTTATTATGGAGCACAGGCTCTAGGGACACAGGCTTCAGTAGTTGTGGCACGCAGGCTCAGTATTTGTGGCGCATGGGCTTAGTTGCTCCACGGCATGTGGGAATCTTCCCAGACCAGGGCTCAAACCCGTGTCCCCTGCATTGGCAGGCAGATTCTTAACCACTGAGCCACCAGGGAAGCCTGTTTTTGCATTATCTTAATGGTCATATCTACAATACAAATAGTGATCGAACAGGTTTCATATAAATAAATTAAGTTTATTGCTGAATTTTCCCATAACATTATAGAAATTTTTTTAAAAAAACACTGAAACTTCACAAATTATTGAGCTCAACAGTTAAACAAACATAGTTCATAAAAAAAAGTACAAAAGTTACATTAGAAATATTTTTTGAAGAAAACTGTATCATCTAAGAGCAAAGAAATGTGAATCCAGACAATGAATGGCACAAATACAGCACTTTAAAGGAGTACTCAGTCACCACCCAGAAATCACTGTCTGAGTTATGAAATAGATTCAGTTTGAGAAGTTATATATTCAGTTTGTTTCTGAACTAGCCCGTCTTGTTTTTGCCTCTCTTTTGTAAGAAAAGAGCTAGGTCTTTACTGCTGCTGGGACCAAATACTGTACATGCACTGGAGAATAAGGACGGGTCACCCTTCTCCCCTGGTACCTGCACAAGAGAACAGTTAGTACAGAAATGGCTTTGGCACTTTAACCCTTAACATAATCCCAAACCTTGTTAATTAAATATTGTAGCCTTGCATGATTTTTTTTAATACCACATCATCTCCATACTTTATATGTACATTATATATACAATAATAAAAATCCTTCATTCTAAAACAAAACAGGTTGATTCCAAACAGGCCACATTAAATCTTTGTAGCAATACACTCACATAGCTTTCTTCTTAATGCTTATGCGACACAGTTTTTGATTGTTTTTTTAAGCTACCTTCTGGGATTGACTTAAGGCTCTAGTTTAATGCAAATGGTTTAGTCTTAGTAGGAATCTCTTCTGAGGCTAAAATCACACACCACTGACTCTCTCTTTTGAAGCTGGTTCTCCTTGTTGGATGGATGTAGTGTCTTGTCTGGGTAATCCATAGAGATATATAGAAACACATACAAGAAGAGTACCCAGAGCAAAGGTGAGTGCTGAAAAGAAAAAGAAAAAGGAATCTGTATTTGTGTTCTTAAAACTATGTAACAATGATTAGTTTAAAATTTTGAAGACTTTCAATTATGGGTTTACCCTATCAGATTACAAGAAAAATAAATTTAAGTGTTCTATATGATGATGGTAAGGTTTAGAAAAGGTCATCAATTCTAGCTCCACCCCCACCCCACTCACCAGAAAAAGTAGTGAAATCAAGGGAGTGACAATCACTGACTACATACTTTTTAAGAACACAAGTATGACTGTCCTGGACCACTGACAAAGAACATACTAACATCCCTATATGCTGACTGAAAGAAAACACAGTGGAATAAGGATTTTCCATGATAACTAGAAACCTGTGAAAGCTAAGGTTAGTAGAGTAAAAGGCAGTTGAGCAAAATTCAAAGAGTTAGGTGACTAATGATTCAAACCATTGAAGATTTCTGAATAGGAGATGAGGTGGTGATTTAATGAGTAAAATTCCATTTTCTGCTAACATCTTTTTTTTCATCTTAATCCTGAAAATCTGGACACAATTGAATTACAACTTGCCCAAACTTGACAAATAGGCATCATATAAATAAATCCTTATGTCAAAACTAAACAATATTCTATGTGGAGTACAATGGCACAGTCTTAATAGCTTTAAAAATGTCATGCAGAGAAACAACATTGAGCTATGACTTTTAGTTCATCCATAACTAGAAAAGACTAGCTTTGCCTTCCAAAAAGGGGAAGAGGGTAAATTAAATCTAAACAGGAAACTAAGATTGCTAAGACATTCTAAGGACACTGACCAAAAAGCATTTATACTGTTTCCAAATATTCTTTAGGAGCACAGGCATAGGATTTGTTGAGCATAAGGATGGATCAGAACTACAAGTGAAAGTTCACACAAATCAGGTAAGAAGAACATCAGGAGGGCCTAGAAATATCTGTTACTGAAATGGTAAGTAGTTGGCTTTATACAGAATACCTACCTACTATGTGCCAGGCACTGTTCTAAGCACTTTGCCTAAAACAACCCTACAAGATAGGTGTTATTATCATTCCCATTTTACAGACAAAGAAACTGAGACATGAGTTAAGTAACTTCCCCAAGGTTTTACAACTAATAAATGGTACAAGCAAGATTTGAACCAAACTATCAAATTTTTTTCTAAGATTTCTACAAGGTTGGTATTCTTCTATTTGCATTTATAACAAGTCAGTTTTTAAATGAAATGTAAATATAGGCCAGATCTGTTTCTTTTACTTAATGTTGATATTTGACAGATTTTTCTCATGTATTAGTTTATGTTATAACTGATCAGTAAAGAAAATTATCACACCATAAAAGCACCAGGAAATGTTAAGTCAATATCACTGCTTAAATAATTCAGAAGCCAACTAATGGTGGATATGGCTAGGGAAAATTATATTAGAAGGACCAGCATAAAGGAGGTCCTAGAATGCCAGCTATAGTAATGAATTACATATTAAATGAAACAAACAGCTTTATTAAAGAGAAAATTTAGATTTGGATTGTAGTTTCAAAACCAGTTTATATCCAAGTCTAAAACAGGAAGGTACAAACTAAGGGGGAAATGAAAGAAGTTTTCTGTTCTTACCTCAGAATAAAAAGCCAAGTTTACTCTAATTCCACTGCGGAAATTAACAAGGGAGGCCTTGTCTACAGAAACACTCTT
>NW_006794635.1:374705-402043 GCF_000442215.2 Lipotes vexillifer
CTTTCTACTGAGTAGCCCGCTCACTTTCAGCTCTAGAACCATTTAAACAACCTAAGTACTGTGGACCCACATTCCACACAACTATGAATTGGTGCACCTGTAGGATAAATTGTAACAAAACTAGGAATTTCTGTAAACTCTACAAGCAACTGCCATATTTAACGAAAGATGAAATGAACCAAGGAAGTGAGAAACTGTTCCATGTTAAAAACTTACAGTACAAACTAAGACATACTTATCTGTAATCCAAACAGCATCACTGAAGCAATGGTAGAAAGGACAATGGCTGCTGCTGCAGAAAAGCCTTTCATGATGTTGTCTGTGTACTTGACCACAACAGAAGTATAGAGGCCTCCAACACTAGCAAGAACTCGCATACAGAAAGAAAGAAAATCTTAACACTCAAATAAATGAAACATTCTATGATGATGAGGCAGTTTTCACCCCCCCGAGATGCCATACTAATTTACCTAGGAAAATACTATTTTCCTTAGAAGCAGCCATCTGAGAGATTTTGTACTAGGAGTCATAGTTCCTACAAAACAACATTGTTTTCCAGATGCCCGAAGGGCTATGTAGTCTACTGCTAAACTGTACACATTTATTGCCAATACATTAGATATGTTTGATTGTGAAGGCAAAATTGCTTTGGGATAGCTTTGCCACAAAAGTCAGTCAATAAAACCAAAATTACATTTTCAAACTGGTATTCACGGTATCAAAGGTACAATTTCAAAATGCTATAAAGGCTTAAAATGGACATCTAACTTAATTCCTGGATACTTACAGATTCCTGGATACTTACAGATGACAAGCCAGACATAATATGTGTAACCATAGAAAAATCCTTTTTCTTTAATTTCAGCTCCATCTGACAAGTAGACGCCAACTAATGTCACAACAATCCCTGATAGATACATTTGAATGTTTCTCACCCAAAGGGAAGTGTCTGAACTCTTTAAAACTTTTTCAAAATACACTCCTGAAAGAAAATTAAGCATGCAAATATGAAATGGATATTATTAGAAATTAATCCAAAATGTCTTTATTTGGAATAATAACCCAAAAATATAATATAAAGTATATGATTTGTGGAACAGACACATTTTACATTAATTAAATGAGATTTATTATGTTGGTTGTGACGCATGGCATACCGAACATTACCAATTTGTATTTTTATAGAGCATATAGAATTAATAACCAAGAGGGAGCTTTCTAAAAACCCACATTTAACAGGAGACTCTCATATTACTATTAATAGTTTCCGCCTTTATTATAGCAGTGAGATAGATCACAAAAGCTCTTTATTAATGGCACTAAAAGACTTGCTTTGGTCAGCTGGAACACTATATACTATTGGAGTCAATTATCTTAAACATACCCCTATAATATCTGCCTAGTATGAATACTCCCAACTTTGCAAAATAACCTATATAATCACCACTTAAGATTTTTTCTGAGAGTGACACAACCAAAATAAAATTTAAATAGAACTTGCTGAGTGAAGCCATTTTCCTTTAAAGCAGGGGTCTACAGACCAAGTTCACCCACAATGTCAGAAGGACTGTGAACTCCCTAACTAGATAATGTTTTGTGTCTATGTGCATTTTTCTGGGGGTGAGGATCCGACACTTTTTTAGGTGCTCCAAAAGTGCACGTGTCCCCACCCCACCCCCAAAATCACATAGCGCAGCTGTAAGTTTTATACTTAAAATGAATGCATGTTTATTAGCAAGGACATTAAAGATTTTTGTTATAAACACTGTTAATTAGAGGCTTGGGAATTGCCACTAAAGTACTAATCAACTAAAAATTCAAATGAAAACCAAGATTGTTTTTGATGAACCTATGCTGGAAAGAGCCAGAGAATGGGAACAAACATAGAATAGCTATTCCTATTTCTATTTTTGATTTTCCTATCTGGGAAAACCATTTAACTATTGGAAAACCATTTAACTATTCAGTTCTCAGTTACTCCAAGCATAGAGGGATATTAAACCACGTACCATTTCCTCAACTGTGTATTGAGAATACACACCTTATGGTAAATAGACTGTTGGACACAAACATTTTACTGTTCAAAACAGTGCTAAAAATCAAGTAGTATATTATTTGGGGGCTAACCCAATTTTTGTTTCTAATTTGTTGTTTCCTAAGAATAAAAGTTCAGCATGATGCTATCATTAAGTATATTCCTAAATTTAGATTTTCCCCTCTTATCAAATGACTAGATACAGAGGTGAAAAATACTTCCTTAGTCAAAAATAGAGTACTAACAAACACTTTTTGTTTTGTTTTTTCTTTTGCGGTACGCGGGCCTCTCACTGTTGTGGCCTCTCCCGTTGAGGAGCACAGGCTCCAGACGCGCAGGCCCAGCGGCCATGGCTCACGGGCCCAGCCGCTCTGCGGCATGTGGGATCTTCCCGGACCGGGGCACGAACCCGTGTCCCCTGCATCGGCAGGCGGACTCTCAACCACTGAGCCACCAGGGAAGCCCAGTACTAACTCTTGATATAGCAAAATAAAGATAAATAATAAAGATGTATGGCTATAACTAATATACTCTTTACTTTCAGTTTCTTCTCTGTTGGAACCATTTCTAAAACATTTCTTACATTGTACTTAACATTCATACTTTGTCTCTTCTTGATTCAGTGAAGGATAGATTGTCCCTACATATATGAGTCCAGACTTCCACATTTATTTGATGTTAGTGATTTTGATTCTTCCCTCCCCTTTCGGCTGTTACTTCTGGGTATTAGGTTTTCTTAGGTATCACCCCCCTTTCCTCCCTACTCCATAATTCCTAATCTGTTGAAGCAGAGGAAGAACTTGAGGTTACCAGGGAAATACAGATACTGAGCTAGTAACTAACAACCTAAAGCAGCAGAATTGAACCTGACGATAGTGCCAGTGCCAGGAAAATAGAAAGAGGTACTTGAGCTATCTGATGGCTAACTTCCTCCATTTTTTAATTTATTTTGGGGATCTTGGCTGGACCGGGGATGGTCAAGGATGACAGAAATACATTCTTAGGTAACTGCAAAGATGAATAAGGACTGAGGTCTAAACTGAGTTAAACACTACCACATGCTTACTGGAAAAACTGACATAAAACTATATAGCTATTAAGTAAGAAGATAAGCTTTAATAGGAATAAAGTTGAGTTTGATAAAGCAAGATAAAGTCAATCCCTATTTAAAGTCTGATGTTTTTTAAAAAATTTGACAATAGAATAAAATGCTTTTATGACTTACCTGCAAATCCTGAGCACAATACAGCAACAGCTATAGCACCAAACCCTAATAATGGATTCTGTTCCACCTGCAACAGTAATGTTTTAGAAGTTATTTTTAGAGACTAGTAAATAGAATTCATCCAAGAGAACAAATGAATACAAAAATCTGTTTATAGTTCTGCTGAAAGTATGTGCCATATCAGACATGGCTATTCTATAGAATAAGACAGGACCAAACAAAAGGCCATCCCAGAGATAAACCAAAATACTTAAGTTAAAAACCTATCCCTCAAATTATAGCCAGAGTAAACGCTTGATATAACGTGTGCCTACTTCCTAATAACAATGGGCACCCAAGCACAGAACTGTGCAGTCAGCCCGCATCTTCATTTTAACTTCTGCCACCACAACTCAAGTTTTTATAGGATCAAGCATGGAAATGGTAGCAGTTTGACTTAATTTATTCCCTATCACCTACAGGATGGAGTAATGACATGTAAGATTTCCTACTTCACTGAATTTTTATCAAATATTAATAGCATGCCATCTATGTACCAGATATACTGTTTTATATTCTAAATGAATAAAGATGAAGATGATACACAGCTTTGATTCTTAAATAGTTCATGGATGGGAGAGATTGACACATATATATAATCATAATACTTTGCTAACAGATGCAGGTATATGGGCCCCCAACCTATTGTTTCAACTGTATTTCCTCTTCCCTAAACTAACCATCAGGAGCTTTCATCAGTCTTTCCTCAGAGATAAATGTTATCTCAGTGGCAACACTGAAACTAAAGGGTTAAGACACGTGTCTGTAATATGACAAGCACATACCTTGTTCAAAATAAATAAGCCTGAGAGAAGGACAGTATTACTTGATGTTAAGTACCTGAGAGAGAGAGCTTGCTCTAAAATGTCTGCATGAAGATAAAAGGAGAAATAGAAGATATTATGAACTAACGGTTCTCAAAGTATGGTCCCTGGACCAACTGCAGCATCATCACCTGCTAACTTGTTAGAAATGAAAATTGACAGGCCCCTCCCCAGAGCTACTGAATCATAAACTATGGGGATGGGGCCCAGAAATCTGTTTAACCTTCCCATTGAGTCTGATGTACACTAAAGTTTGAGAACCACTACTATAGACTACAACTGATAAACATGGATGCTTTCCTAATACAAACTACAAGGCCAGCATAGAGAGGAGAAAAAATAATGGTGTGAGATTTCATCTATCCCAACAACTGCTTGGAAGCTCAAGCTACTAAAGATAGCGTCTGACAAATTCCTGGTTGCTTTTCTGCCAGTTTAATCTCTACAGTTTGGAAAAATGGTGATAGACACTGCTTCTTTGGACTTAATTCTGATAAGAAACTGCTGGTGGGACTTCCCTGGTGGCACAGTGGTTAAGAATCCGCCTGCCAATGCAGGGGACACGGCTTCGATCTCTGGTCCAGGAAGATCCCACATGCCGCGGAGCAACTAAGCCCGTGCACCACAACTACTGAAGCCCGCAGGCCTAGGGCCCATGCTCCACAACAAGAGAAGCCCCCGCATTGCAAGGAAGAGTAGCCCCCGCCTGCCGCAACTTAGAGAAAGCCCACGCACAGCAAAGACCCAATGCAGCCAAAAGAAGAAAGAAACTGCTGAGTGATGAAGTGAAAGTGATGGAAACCTAGGAAAATGGCAACCATGTCGTTTCAGCATGAGCAATAGCCAAACAGCATAGTTAAGAGACTTGAGCTCCAGTCTTGAATAAATCAAATTCAAAAATATAAAAGTTACAATTCCATAGCTAGTGGGAAGATGGGTTAGGAGGGCAAGAGTTTCTTAAGACTGAGATTCTAATGAACAGTAAAGAAAGAAATCAGTGTTACTAATTAAGGGCATCTTCAATGAATTCTCATTTTATAGGAACACTAAAAAAAAAAAAAAGACAGTACACAAAACCAAGAGGAAAGAACCAGGAGTTTTAGTATCAAAAAACTGAAAACCGTGTAAGTGGAGGCTTGCAAAATTTAAAGAAGGCCTTTAAAAGTATGTTTAGTTTAGGAAGAAGAGTATGCTTCCTCGGCTAGATGACATGCTGTTAGATAGCAAGAAAATAAGAGTTACCCAAACCTAGTTTCCATTTTCTCTGTGAATAGTGACTTTGAATGAATGGGAACCGAAGTCCAAGACATTGGTTTGCTGTTGTGAGAACACCTACCTAAATAAATTCAGAAGTATCTTGACCAAGAATAGTAGCAAATCAAGGTACTGATCACTGTACCTCTGAAGAATAATAGGGCATAGAAGCGATGCCAGAAAATTTGCATTGGGCAAATACTGTCCTGATTTTCAAAAAGGCAGAGGGAAAGAAAAGCTGCAGAAATTATAAACAGCAGCTTGAGACCTGTAAGGCGGCCCAGTACACTCACCAAGAGCACAGGCTCTGGAGCCATGCTGCCTGGGTCCAAGCAAGGTTGAGCCATTGCTAGCCTTTTTTGCCTATCAGTTTCCTCATAAGAAAATGGAATTAAAAATACATGCCTCGTATGGTGGCTGTAAGCATAAGTGAATTAATGTATGTAAAGCGCTTAGAACACTGCTAGTATCCAGCGTGACACGTGACTGCAGCTGTTGTTGTTACTGAATACCAGTGAAATGCTACAACAGGTGACTTGGGAGAACTTTTGAAGAAACCATCAAGAGTGTAATGGTCATCACAAGAAAATGGTGTGGCTTCCATAAGAATACGACTTACCAAATTTTCTTACTGAAAGAATTCCTAGTGTAAGTGCTGAGGGGAATTCCATAGAGATAATGTTTAGCAAGAAATCTGACAGATTTGCATGATATTTTTGTGAACAAGACAGAGAAATGTAGTGAGGATAACAGTAGTTCTATTCACAGCTGAGTGAGTGCTCATGTAGCAAAGTGCTAATTAACAGAATAAAACCAAGCTAGACCAACAACCAATATCAACTAGCCAGGCATATGAATAAGCCATCCTAGAAACAGATCCTCCAGGCCTAGGCAAGTCTTCAGTTGACTGCAGCCCTAGCTGATATCTTGACTGCAGCCCTAGCTGATATCTTGACTGCAACCTTATGAAAGACCTCAAGCCAGAATGTCTAAAAGAGGCCAGCTCAGGCACCCTCTAATTCCTGACCCATAAAAACTGTGAGAAAATGTTTCTTAAGCAAGGAAAAAGAAAAAAAAAAAGTCAAGCTAAAGAGAGTCTAGAGGTATGGCCACAGAACTCTGGTCCTGTCCTGTCTAAAATTTTCAGTGAAGACCCAGAAGACATAGGTGTTGAATCTGTAGAAAGCATAACATTCGAAGAAAAAGCTAATAATGGATAAGGACTGGAAAGTCCTCAAAGGCTTGAACAATAACCCAAAGCTAACAAGATGGGCTTAATAAATATAAACACATTTTGCATTTTGGTTTAGAAGAAGCCCGCGGCACAAAACACATCTGAGACAAACTATTCGTGTGAAACAGCTACAAGAGGTTGTATAATCAGTTATATAATGGATAGCCTCCTCCAGCCAGAAAAAAACCTAATATAACCTTATGCTGATTTAACAAGTCTCTGGTATTCGGAATAAAGGAGGTAATTAGCGAACTACACCACACACCACTCAGTCATTATCTGGAGACAGTGTGAACTTTTAGGACACACTGAGGAAAAAGAACGGATAAATGCACCTAGAAAAGAAATACGAGGCAATACTGGGGCACGAGCCAGGTATCATAAAGTCTCCAGAAGCCATATTATAGAAAGAAACAACATGGTTGTCTCAGTGGGAGAGAAGAAAAGACACGGAGGGTGGAGATGCAACATTGTTCGCAAACATTCAAAGGCTCATCCTATGGAGTTAGCAGGGATTTGAGTTATTCTGACAAGACAAGGAACAATGAGAGGCAGTGACAGGAAGCTACATTCTGTTTAAAATATGAAAGAACTTTCTAGAGTGCTCCAAAAGTAAAATACTCTGCTTTAGCTTACTAAGCTTTTCACCTATATTACCTAGGTGAGGTGACCCTTTTCTAAAGGTGTAGGGTGTTACTGGAAGTTCATATTTAACTTTTAAGTGTTTGCCTTACTTCCCAAACAAATTCTCTACAGTTCTACATTTGAGTTATACGTGCAGTGCATAGTTGATCAGTGTTTTGAAACATCACCGAGAATATGAGCACATTTAAACATCATGTAAAGACAATACATATTAATTTAAAACTCACTTTCTGGTGAAAAAAACTCTTCCACCAGGCCAGAAAGTAACTACCTAGAAAGGAGCTTTCTACTTTCACAAGCTCTGCATACATCCCCAGCTGCCTTATACTCCTAAGAGCACCATGGTCTTTCATCTGCTAAGAGTTAGAGAAGAGTGTGCAGTTGCAGAGGGAAGCCCCTGACCTTCAGGTCCTTTACTGTAGTTCCACTTCCTACTTCTCTTTGGGAAAATAACCAATTAAAGCAAACATTAAAAAAAAAAAATCAGGTATGTACCTTAACATTTAACTCTTCAACTAAAAGTTAGAAGTAAAGGCACTTTTTCCCCTACTGTAGTTACCAGTTATTGGGAAAAACACTATTCTGTAAGCCCCACTGCTGACAGTGGATGTATGTGCAAAATGATAAAAAATTTTGTGAGTTGCGGGAGAACATGAAAATTAGATGGGGAAAACTCTGCCCAGTATTTCTGAGAAAATGTCTAAAAGAGGCCTAGAAGTTGTGAACACAGGCACTGTGTGGAAGTTGGCACAACTGAGTTATAGGTTAGCTGTTAACTGCAACTTTGGGTACGTGACTTCACCTCTTTGGACTTCAATTCTGTTACCCATAAAACGAAGGAGGTGCATTATGTGGAGTTTTGAGATACAATCCATCTCTAACATAGTTTATGCATATTCTTCCTTCTCAAAAAGGAAGCCCGGAGGTATTACTCTCCTTGACAATAACATCACCCTAAGGGGAAAAAGGCGTATCTATATGGCAGAGGCTATGAATCATGCTCCATTCTTTTCCGTGTGACTGTGTGGAGTGCTCAGGACTCTGGAAAGTTCCTGTTTAGCTACAGTGAGCACTTAGCTTCTTACCACGACGCCTGTGGCCTGGGCTGGTCTCCACTGTACGAGGACGACTCCTCCACACAGCATAAAAACTGAAATCCACTGTAACCTGCTGAGCGTCCTGTTTAACATTAGAACGGTACATAGAGCAGTACAAGGAATCTTCAACTGGTACGTCACCTACCAACAAACAATGAACTCATCAGCTCGGTTAACATTAGACTCTGACACAAATGTATTATTTCTGATATCATGAACAGAGCTGTAGAGAAAAATATTCGATAGTTTGATAAAGGGTTAGTAAAACATCTTTTCACCATGAAAACATTTTTTAAGATTTTTGCGCCTGCCATTATCATCTACTTCACGTACCTGGTATACTGCTGCATCCAGATTGCTAAGAGCCAGGAAAGCCATGTTGTTCTGCACAGCATACACTAAGGAAGGCACGCTCAACTTCATCAGTTCCTTGGGGCTCCCCAAGACATTTTCTCTTAAAGATGCCTTGAATCTACCCAGATTACCAGTTTCTCTTTGAAAACAAAAAGGGGACATGAGAAGGGATGAGGAAGAAAATGAAAGATCATCCTTTCTATTAGATACTGTCACACACAGGATAGCTACATTGTGTTACGTTCATTGATATAATTTAGCAAACTTATTTCTAGAATTTTTAACTGATTTTAGATTTATTAAAAGAAGCAAACCAGCAATGCATCCCCATAAAAGAAAAACAACTACAATCTTCATTTGGGAAAATATGACAATTAGGTTTACCACCCTCATTCTCTGGTCAAAGTTTCAGGGGCTTTTGAGTATATTAAACAACGAGAGTACCAGGAAACCAGAACTGCCGATATTACCTATAAAAAATTAATTTAATCCCTGCCACCTTAACTGCCATTGCATCAAGTTCACCCAGATTATTTTTTAGATTAATCAGGTTGCATATGTATTTTTTTAATTTTAAAAATTACAATAGATTTTAATTGCAAACAAAAGAAAAAAGCGTTAGTAGTTACAGAAGTTACTTGGGATAGGAACTGAGTGATGCAGGTCAATATTATTTGTAAATTAATTCCGTGTTTGTGCAATATGGTAGATAATAAATCTTTAAATAAGCATATTCTCATAAAATTCAAGTATGTATCTGTATAATTTTGCAGGAAATCTGAATAATTTACTAATATCAGTAAGGTAAACTACCTGGAACATACATAAAGCTTACTACTTGAGTGCATATTGATTGATGCATGCTCTTAAGTATTCTTATTGTTCCTCAGGAGGAACTAGCTAATCTGGCTCATATTTCCCCCTGTTGTAAATCAGCTCATTTATTTCCTGAAAATACAAATCAAAGAACACTTTTATAAGCATTAACACCAAAAAAAAGTGCTACATCAAAAGGCTCCTAACTGCCCCTCACAAGATCCTTAAAAAGACCATAATACTTTGTTGGGAAGATCGAGCTATTTCAGCTCACAATGAGCCTCTATATTTTGAGTTAACGTTAGAATCAACAGTCACTAATTGGATATTTTCATATTTAAATAGTGCAAAAATAATTACCCAAGTTCTGAGGAGGAGCTAAGGGGTCCATAATGTCTAATTAACTACCCATGCCTTATCCACTGTAGAACACTCCAGCCCCCAAGAAAATAATTAAGACAGGAAATTTGGCCTAGGCCACAGAAACAAAAGATGCCCTTCTTAGTTACAGACCGTACTTTGCTGCCAAAGCTACATGCTGAAAAGTAATGCACACAGCCTGGAGGGCGACTCTACACTCCATGCAGAAGAGGGAGAGAATACCAGAAGATTACTGGGAAAGTCTGCATTGTAGAGTTTTCCAGACAGCGGAAGGTTGGCCCTTTAAACATTTACCATTCTTTTTTTTAACACAAATCTAAGATGTCCTATATAATTCTCCACCTCTTAAAAGAGTATAAAGAATAATTTCTCAAAGTTTTCCCTCAATTATAAAACTGAAGAGAAAAAAGATTAAAATTAAAAAGAAGAATCACAGAGGTCCAACTCAAAGAACCATCTTAACAAGGTGATATAATTGAACATTTTCTTTATTGTCATAATTCTCACTAGGAAACATATGATGGCAGAGACATAAATCTTACAGGCTGTGTGAAGTACAGGACACTGCTTTTACTGCATCATTACTTAATGCCCTTCCAAAATGCCGACTTCTATACTAATATATCTTCAGAGTGGCTCCCTAAAGAACTACTCAGAGGTACCTGTTTGTACCCATCTTTCACAGTCCACCTCCTTCCATGTCCATTTATCTCCCACATACGATTCCTCAAGCTCTAGTTTAGTAGCCACTTATCCCTTCCTAATCCCTAGCTATGGGCAATGCCATCTTACCTCCACTCCTTAGAGATACTCTAAACCCTCAATGGTATCCAATGAATTTCTGCCTATCCAGAGAACAGAGTTGATCTCTATCACTGGCTCTCTTTGCTCTGCTAGAATACAGGCTGCTTAAGGATCTAACAGCTTCTTCTATTAACCACCATGGCTGTACCAATAATCAAGGCTGCTGTGGTCCCTTTTCTCCCTGTCACTTTTATCTCTTCTCCCACTTTTCAGCTTTCACATCAAATGAAGGGCCTGTGAGGCATCACCAGCAAATCTGAATACTCCTTTCCTTCAACATGAAAAACCAGTAGAGTACGGTGTGTCCAGATTAACCTTCAGGTCTTTGGCTCTTCTGGCTATATCCTTTTTATTGGATACTTGGGAACTATTACTTCTCCACTGCCAGGAAGACTTGACTATCTTTTTCTGCTTCCTTCTCTAATGCAGATATTAGAGAAGCCAAGGTATACCAGAATGTGAACTACTGGAAAGCTCGAGCTTCACCATGGTACCTTAGAATTATATCAATATTATATAATTATAACACGATATTTTGAAATAAGTTGCAAAAAATGGCAGAGAATGCTAAAAGAAATTGTAAAAGAAAACAAAAGCTCAAAATAATTAATGGTATTAGAAAGTAGAATAAAGAGATTAAGGAGGTATAAGAAAGAATATAGGGGAATGTTACCACACAGAAAGTTTTAAAGGAGGAGATAAATTATTTCGGTATTAGATTAAATCTTGCTTAATTTAATATATTTAATAAGACTACAGCTCTAAAACGTACAGTTTTACTCACTAAAGTTAAAAAAAAATAATAGCAATATATCTTCCAGAAAACACTAGTAATCATCTATCCTTTTGTTTTACTGTTAAGTAAACAAAGATAAATGATCAATTCTAAATATACTACAGCCCTGAATAGTGTTCTCTGAATACTAAAAAAACACAAAAACCAAAGACCACTTTTTCTTCCATTTTCCTGCTGTGATATTTTCTGGAAATCAAATCTCAAGCACTTTAATGAGTACCTTTTGTTAAAAACAAATTTATTGAATTTAATTATATAAATAACATTGTGAGATAAGAGAAAACGTGTATAATCAAAAAGCATACACTAATTTTTTTAGATATAGTCTGTCCCATTAAATTTACTCTTTGATTTTTATCATTGGAATAGAATCCATGTGCAACCTGTTGTTACCTCAAGGAATGCTGAAGCTCCATGTTGACTGCAGAGAGATTCCACTGCTGCAGCCCCCCCTAAATTTCCTATCAACCAGCTGAAACCAATTCTTTCTGATCTATGTTTGGTCAAAAGTTGGCCTCATTCTTCCAGCTCCTGATCTGAGGAGAACTACTAGGAGGCCTGAAATCCTTGGCTAGGTTACCAAGGCACTGTGCAAAATGGAATAATACAGTAGAAGTTACTCATGAGTTTAAGAAATCTAAATTTCCCTTACAAATTTCTTATCATCTGCAAAGTTAATTAAAATTAACTCACATAAAAGATTTTGGGGAGCTAGGTTTAAAAACCAATAATGAGGTCATTTGAGGACAAAAATACCCATCATTATGAGGTACATGACTTTTACTTCCTCCCCATGACCCTAAACCTCTTATAGCATTGAGTACAAAGAGGCAGTCAAAATGTAAACTCAGCAAGAAAAACAGAATAGGGATGGATAATCTATGACATAGGTATCTGACAGCTTCATTCATTATTCTAGATAATACTATGAAACAGTAAAATAATTTTCTCCAGTCTTATCTGGATAAGTAGTACAAAGATTTAAGATGCATTTGGTTTATTACGAAACACACCCAAAGTGTATGTACATTTACTCCTCCTTCTAGGTTTCTTTAGTCTTTACAGGCTGTGGTGGATAGCAAACAATAAAAAGTTGACTTTGTTCTAAGACAACATGCAGTGTTTTCATTTCCTTTTCACATCACAAATGACAGACTTAATCAAAAGTGTCAATTTTAATAGATATGACAGGGTTTAGTAAAGCATACAGCTAACTAGCAATTTTCCTGTGAATTGTTATAGTAATTATTTTATGAAAAACTAAAATATTTTTAAATGTTGTACTGTTTGATGTTTCAACTGGAATTATAACTTAGAAATTGGTAACTTAGTCAAATACTTAAAAAATAACTTACCCACATATAAAGCTTTTGCAACATCCAACTGCTAAGGTGCTCCCCTCCCCAAAAATAGGATTTATTAATTTCCTTTTCGATATAAAAGTGGTCTGATGTAATTATACATGTACACAGCAGTGTATATAAAAAGATAATTATTACATCTTTGTTTTGTAGTAGAAGACTGGACACACCCAAATGCCCATCAAGAAACTGGTGTATGTGATACATCCATATAGTGGAATACCACACAGCTCTTAAAAAGAATGAGACAGATTTCTATGTACAGACATGGAACCATCTCTAAGATAAAACATTTAAGTGAAAAAAAAGTTAAAAAGCAAAGCAGTGTAAACTGTATGCACACACAATGCATGTAATCAAACTCCCCAGACTATATAAACCTTAAACCTTATTTATCAAAATAAAGTAGCCATTCATTAATTCTTCCCCACACTCTCCTTTTTTCCTTGCAGTTCTAAATTAACTTTTGATTGAAACAAGTATAATTTCACATTCCAAAGATTACTAGAAATTGTAAGTAAAATCAACAAGGATGGCGGAAAACTCCAAATTAATTACAAACAGAAACCAAAAAAAGAAAAAACAACCCTGTCAGTTTTTTTAATGAATACCAAAATTACATGGAAGGAGAAAAAGAGAACTAACCCAAGTATTCTAAAACACAGTCTTTTTACTATATGCTCTAAAACTAAAGGCAAAAAAAAACCTACATACAAATACTGAACTTTAGTTAGTAGGTTTGCTTTTTCACAGCTGTATCTTAGAAGTTCTGAGTCTACTTATTATGTATTCTAGGACTGAGCAAATAAGTAAATATCTTGAGGATAATGGAAGTCAAACTCACCACCATTGGAAAAGGGAAAAGTTGCAATGAACTCTGTGGTACTGGATCAGAACTGCAGGTATCAAACAATATATTACTCATAGTTGTATACACAAACACATATATATACAGAAACAGAGAAACAGACAGGTATGTATGTATACACATACATGTTACCTAGCTCTGTCTACTGAAAGGGCCCAGAAGTTATGATACCCCCAGTAGCAATGTGCACACCTCATGTCTAGATTCTGGTTTCTAAATACCATTTTGGGAAAAAAGGAACAAGGCTTCTTAGAGAAATGTATGATTTTGGGATTGGGGCAGGGAAAGTATAAGATAAGCTTTGGACATCTTGCTATGCTAAAAGGAAACTGCTCAAAGATTGATGAAAATATGTAAGTGAAAAAGAAAAGAAAAGAAACAGGAGGAAGCTTGAAGATGATCCCACTGTCCAAATCTGGGACAATCTGAGCATCGAAATAAATGATAATAATGGATTCCAGCCAATATAATAAAATAATCCATGAATCTACACTGAGAGGGAGGACAGGGGAGGAGAGAAAGGAAGAGGGAGAGGAGGGAAAGTCTTAGAGTAGATGCCAACAAATAAATGTGCAGGGAATGATGGAACTGGGAAATTACCATTTGGCATCAAAGAGAAAATTGGTAACTTTATCTGGAGAGACCTGGCAGGTGCTACCTTAATCAAGGAATCAAAGTTAAATCACCAGTAATGGGGCAAATGGATATTATGTGCTTCGTGATACACTACACTGAGAAGGACACATCATTTCCGTGATATTCCTGACCAGAACACTAAATTTAATCATAAGAAAGCAATCAATAAACATAAACTGTGGGACATTCTACAAATTAAATGGACTATGCTCTTCAACAATGTCAAAGACAAGAAAAAAAGATGGAGGAACTGTCTCAGATTAAAGGCAGCTAGAGATATAACACTACTGTAAAGTGTGATTATTTTACTGTTAAAGGACATCAGTGGGCAACAAAATTATCTAAGGTCTGTGAATTAGATAACAGTATCAATACTCATGTGTCAATTTTGATATTCTGTTATTATGTAGGAGAATGTCCTTGTTTTTAGAAAATAGGCACTGAAGAATTTAGGGACAAAGGGGCATCTTGTGTAAAACTTGCTCTCAAAACATAAAAACAATATACACCCACATAAATACATAGCAATCAAGAATATGGTAAAATTTAGGGCGTCCCTGGTGGCGCAGTGGTTGAGAGTCCGCCTGCCGATGCAGGGGACACGGGTTCGTGCCCCGGTCCGGGAAGATTCCACATGCCACGGAGCAGATAGGCCCATGAGCCATGGCCACTGAGCCTGTGTGTGAGGCCCGCGTACCGCAAAAAAAAAAGAATATGGTAAAATTTAGGGCGTCCCTGGTGGCGCAGTGGTTGAGAGTCCGCCTGCCGATGCAGGGGACACGGGTTCGTGCCCCGGTCCGGGAAGATTCCACATGCCACGGAGCAGATAGGCCCATGAGCCATGGCCACTGAGCCTGTGTGTGAGGCCCGCGTACCGCAAAAAAAAAAGAATATGGTAAAATTTAACATTTGGAAATAAAAACTTAAGAGAAAAAATAAAATTACTGCAATTACTGAAATGTCTAACAATGCTACTAAATGCTTATCTTTGCCCTAGCTAATCACAAAACAGCTCAATTATTTTGTTCTAAAATACTTATAATTTGAAAATTAGAAATCAGGGAACTTGCCTTCGAATCCTATCACTGCCAATCACTTTCTATGTACCTTTGGCAAATGAAAACTTCCCTCAACCTAAGATTTCTCATCGTAGAAGATGAAATAATAGCTAAAGCTAAAGCAGTGGTACGAGAATGAAATGAAAATTAGCTGTGTTTACCTGCATGTTTCCCTCACCTGTTTTTAAGGGGAGACAGGGAAGAATGTTTCCTTAACACCTTCACTCTCTGGCAGCCTGCCATTCTCAACAGCAACAATCCTGAATGTCTGAAGGCAGCAAATTTAGCTGCTGCAATCTTAAAAGAGGATGTTTGGCACTTTACATAACACATTTTGACAGTGATTAACAGCTGGTATTCCAGAGTGTAGCTACTTGCTTTCTAAAGAAAAGAAGTTAGATATCTGCTCATTAGGTTTTCAAAAATTCATTTTTCACAATTGTCCCCCAAAGAAGCATTATTCTTTGATTTTTCTGAGTTGAAATTTCAAGTTGAAACTTTTCTAAGTTGAATTTCAACTTATAACATCATATATCATAGCAATAGTGCTAAAGTGCTGGCTAGTGTCCCTCAGTGCAGGAAAGCTGTGATGTGCCTTATGGAGAAAATACATGTTAGATAAGCTTTGTCCAGGCATGATTAATAGTGCTGTTGGCCCTGAGTTCAATGCTAATGAGTCAACAATACATACTAAATAAGGTGTCTTTAAAGAGAAACATGGTTATATAGTGATCAGTTGATGAAAATGTTGTGACCAGAGGCTCACAGGAACCTATCCCAGTATTTCCTCTAGGAGCAAAAGTTCAGTATTCAGTAATTCAGTGTCCGTGGTAACAACTGAGATAGTAAGAATCAACAGTCACCAAACCCATCACCAAGTCCTATAGATTCTACTTCTAGAACATAACTCAAATCCATTACCTTCATCACCTGCTCTGTCATCATGGCCACAATCCCTGGGCTCTAATAAGCCCCCTTACTTCCAACTCTTATACCCTTCCAATCCATTCTCCTCAAAGGAATCAACAAAGTAACTCAAAGTAATATGGGTCACCATGTTAGTCCCTGATTTAAACCATTCAGTGATTTCCAGTGATTTTCAATGCACTTGAGATAAAATCCAAAATCCTTTACAGGCCCATAGGATTACTCTTGATACCCTGCGGACCTCTCCTGCTTCACATTAGCACCACTCCCCTCTCACAGCACTCCAGATACACTGATTTGTTGTTCTTCAAACACACTGTTCTCTTTACCTTCTCTCTGCTCTTCTCTTGCCCAACTTCCACTCAATCTTCAGGTCTGGGTTTCAATGTAACTTCCTCAGAGAGGAAACCCTCAACATTTTCACTGGGTATGTTTCCCACACAGCTATGCTTTAGTTTCATTAACGATTGTCTAAGAAGAAGCTGAAGATGCAATCATGATATCCTTTCATTTCATTCCGTAGCTATCAACCTGTGACCTCATGGGTAAAATAATTCTTTCTCTATCACTCTTTTATCATTCCAAGAGATTAACATTTTTCACAGATGCCCTCTTAAAAGTAATCCCTTTGCTCCAAGAAATATTTTCTTGTTATGAATAGCAGGTATTCCATTCTACCAATGTGTTTTGAATAAGAACATGATAATTTGCCAACATGTTTCTCTATAAAAACTACATTTTAAAATGCAGTAATTTCAAATGCATTTCACTTCTTTCACGCTTTATGATTTTCCAGTGTTTTTTCCACTTGGAAACTCGTTGTGTTTTAAATGATTCTTCTTCACGGCCAAATTCTTGTTAGCCATGTAGTGTCAAATGCCAGCCACCAAAACTCTGTGTCATAATACTTTACTTTGTCCTGATTGTCCCTGGTCTTGTGTACTCTGCAGGTAAATGTTCATAAAAGAGCCTCTACACTATGCTGGTGACATACACAGCAAGTTTTCCACACTGTTGCTATTTCAACACCATTATTGGGACTTGCCTGGTGAACTCTTGGAAACTTTTCTGCTTTTATTAATCTTTTGATATAATTTCCAAAAACGTTTCCACAAAATGAACTACAACTGACCATATCCATCCATAACACTGAATAACTTAAGAATAGCAAGCAATGCAAAGCTGAAAAAGCATCAAAATAAAACAAAAAGCCATGCAGGTGGGTTAGCAGGACACTAGCCCAACTGCTGAGTTAAACCAAAGGCCTCATTGCTTTTCTGCACATTGGTTTTTAAAAAGTCTTAACAGTTACGGAACAACAAAACCATGATTTGATCTTACAGTTTAAAATAGCTGATTTCATGCTTGACAGCCCTATTTCATTCCTGGGTCATAATTTTTTCTCCCTAAGGAAGCTGGGGAATAAGGAGAAGAAATGTGTTCCCCTATTCCCCTTTTTCCAATACCGCCATTTTTGTTTTAAAAGAAGTTAAGCCCTAAGATTTTACTAATTTATTAACGCTTAAATTGTTACATGGATGTTGTTCTAGAGCTTCAAACAGAGATTTTTTCCTTTGGAACACTGCCTTTTAAAGTTTTAAAGGTACAATAAGGCCTCTCCTTTACGTGACATTATGCAGAATAGCGGAAGCCAAATTTCCTTAAAAATGGATCTTGTTAAATAAGTAAAAAGCTGTGAAAGGTCTGAGGTTTTACCCTACTCGCAACCTAACAAGTTAGGCTGCCACAGTATCTCTGCTTACAAGATAAATTTTTTTACTCTTTTTTTTTTTTTTTTTTTTTTTTTTTTGGGTACGCAGGCCTCTCACTGTTGTGGCCTCTCCCATTGTGGACCACAGGCTCCGGACGAGCAGGCTCAACGGCCATGGCTCACGGGCCCAGCCGCTCCACAGCACGTGGGATCCTCAAGTTCTTTGTCAAATATATACTTTGCTAATATTTTCTCTTAGCCTGTGGCTTACCTATTCATTTCCTTTACAGTGTTTTTTTGTTTTTTGTTTTTTTTTTTCTTGCGTTATGCGGGCCTCTCACTGTTGTGGCCTCTCCCATTCGCGGAGCACAGGCTCCGGACGCGCAGGCTCAGTGGCAATGGCTCACAGGCCCAGCCGCTCCGCGGCATGTGGGATCCTCCCGAAACGGGGCACGAACCCGCGTCTCCTGCATCGGCAGGCGGACTCTCAAGCACTGCGCCACCAGGGAAGCCCCAAGATAAATTTTAAACACAAATTTTCTATTAAAGCTTTCCACCATCAAGTCTCAAGTTATTTTTGTTCTTTCCTCCTTCCCCAAGCCATTTTTAGAGTATTTTTTTCAGATGGTTATTTGTAATAATGTGTGTGTTTACTAGTTCATTTTCTGTCTCTTCCACTGAAACTAAGTTCCAAGCAAGCAGAAACCGTATCTATTTCATTCATACCTGTATATCCAGCACCTATGATAAAACTGTCACACAGAAATCACTTAATAAATATTTGTTAAATGAAATTTTAAAGTGTTTAAATGTAATTTAAACCTACATACATGCTATTCCTCACTACTTCCCACTCTCACCAGCCCACAACCTGAAACCTAGATGAATTCACCCGCCCACATGACCCAGATGGGTCCCCATCTCAGAAATCGTTCCCCAAGTAATTTCCTACCAGATTTTATTTAATTCTCACAACCCTATTTTCTCCAATTAAGAAATGAAGAAACTATACAACATAACCCAAAGCTCACCTCCTCTTGTTTCATTTTCTGTTGTCTGTTGTTGCTGTTTTTCTCTCATCCACAGACTATGGCTGTTTTCCTCTGTCTTGAATGGACTCTGACCCCTAGTTTTATAGACTCAGTGTCTAGAATTTCCCTTTTCAGCCCCATAAACTCACTGCATATATTTCTTTATTGGTGGTGAGAAAGTCATCTGATTTTTATCAGACTTAAAGTATTCCTGTCTATGAATAATATAATGTGGGAAATGAAAACAGACAAGCATTAAAACTATTGGGCTTATGGGCAGGACTGAAGACTTATAACATAAACTTTAAAAAAAAGAAGAAGAAATGAAGAAACTAAAGCTCAGAGAAGTTAAGGAATATGTGGAAAGTCATAATCCCAATGAGTCTAGAACTAAAATTAGGTCTTGTCTCACTCCAAAGCCCCTATTCTTAACCCTCTCTTATACTGCATCCTTGGCTAAAACAATTTTCATAGGATGTTACTGATACAAAACCCAATGCTGCCACATAGTAAAAGTATAACAAGGGAGGAACCTCAGATGCTGTATAGATAAAATAGGGGTAATTATAGTACTTAACCTAAAAAATATATAAAGATTAAATGAGATAACTAATGAAAAGCACTTAGCACAGTGCCTAACACTTAATACAGTAAACACTCAAGAAATGTTAACTAGGGCTTCCCTGGTGGCACAGTGGTTTAGAATCTGCCTGCTAATGCAGGGGACACGGGTTCGAGCCCTGGTCTGGGAAGATCCCACATGCTGCGGAACAACTAGGCCCGTGAGCCACAACTACTGAGCCTGCGCGTCTGGAGCCTGTGCTCCGCAACAAGAGAGGCCGCGATAGCGAGAGGCCCGCGCACCGCGATGAAGAGTGGCTCCCGCTTGCCACAACCAGAGAAAGCCCTTGCACAGAAATGAAGACCCAACCCAGCCACCGATCAATCAATCAATAATAAATAAATGATAAATAATAAATAATGAATAAATAATAAATAAATAAATTTAAAATAAATAATACAAATAAATAAATGTAAATAAATAAATAAGCCAAGCATTTGAAGCCCTTTAAATAAAAAAAGAAATGCTAACTATTATTATCATAATATTCCTCTACAACGGAAGTCAGCACATGTTTCCTGTAAGAACCAAATCGTAAATAGTCTAGGCTGTGTGAGCCATACTGTCTCTGTTGCAACAAAAATAAGCAGCAAACTGGATTTGGCCAATGGGCCACAGTTTGCTAACCCCTGCTTTAGGGTGGAATTCTTCAACTTCGGCACTACTAATATGTGGGGCTGGGTAATTCTTTGTTATGGAGTGCTGTCCTGGAGGACAGGACATTGTAGGACGTTTATCAGCACCCTTGGCCTCCACCTACTTGATGCCAGTAGCATCCCCCAAGTTGGGTCAACCAAAATAATATCTCCGAGGGAGCAAAACTGTCCTGAGTTGAGGAAGACTGCTCTAAAGCAATCAAACATACGAAGATGTAGCTTGAATCTTCTGATAAAGAACATAACTGAGTAAAAAATTAATAACTTAACACACTAAAAAGTATTTATACTCACTTAGCTAAAATTCCCACACTTAGCAATAACTTTATAACTTCTGTGATACACACGGCTGTGGTTGAAAAGTAGAGTTCTTTGTCTGATGTCCTTGTGTATCTTAAAGCTATGGTGTAAGTTGCAGCCACCAGGGTCATCACTGCCAAGCAGTATAACTTGAATAATAAATTGACATTTTCTGGAAAATACGTGCAACAAAGATATTATTTAGTAGACAATATTATGTATATAAAAGTTAAGCAGTGTTACACCTCAAAATGCCAATTTCAAGCACAAAATACGTTTAAAAATTTATTTCAAAACAATATTTTCCAACTACATGAACAGAAACAAACATACACACACAAAACACAGCTGACTTTAAGTATCAACTGGTTAGGCATAGATTTTGTTCCTGGGGAGGGCTTAAGTGCAAGGTTATGTGGCATAACTAACTCTAGTTTAGGATGTTATAAATCACATACTTTATGTATCTTTATAATTAATACTTGTGAAAGCAAAACACGAAAGCAAGATGAAAACGATTACTGCAATGTATGTTCTAAATAGAGAGACAGCAGAAAGAAAACAAAAGGAATAACGAAGTGATAATATAGAACTTCATCATAATAAAAAACAAATTACGTCCAGCCTCTCATTTCATAGCATTATAAGATAATTCATAACACCATAAAAAAGAGTATTAAGAATGAAGTTCTGTCAAACTTGAAATCCAGGAAATATACACAACTTATGAACACTCAATTTAAGAACTTCTTGCAAGTATATCTGAGCAGCAGCCATCACTCAGGTGCCAGGGCCGGTCCAACACCTTCAATATAAACGACAAGCACCGGGGTACCAGGGCTCCTTCCATACTCCCAGCCCTGCTCTGAGACTACGATCATCTAATGCTCAAACTATGTCTACTTTCTTTACTCACTTCACATCTCTCTCATCCCCAGCTACCTGTAACCTTCTTTCAAATCTTCAGGCACATGTTAAACAAGGATCAGCAAATTTTTTTCTGTAAAGGGCCAAGAGTAAATATTTTAGGTTTTTTAGGCCACAAGGAAAAATCAAGGATATCATGTAGGTACTTAGGTGACAAGAGAGAAAATATACTTTCACATTTAATTTATATTTAATTGGAAAAATTCAAAATATAATAATAATTGAGTACAATGCTTTACAGTATTGAGAAGAAGGGAATTCTATGGGGTGGTGGGTAATATTTTGCTTCATTGGTCTTCAAAGTTAGGGTTCCATAAGATTAATTACAAACATTCACCTGTAAAAACCATTCTTAGCTGATAGGCCATACAAAAACAAGTGATAGGCTGGGTTTGACCAATGGGCCATACTTTGACAACCTGGGTTAAGAACCAGAGGGACAGTGGGTAACTCTGGGCTGCTACTGTAACTACATTACCCCTATGTACACTTTTGTTCACCACTTTGGGAGCCTAACCACAATTCAAAGGTGACTTGCACAGGAAAATAAAATAGGAGTTTCAAGTAAGTTATATGGTAAGGTAGAAACTCACTAGGAAACAGATTATTCAATATAAATATTTTTCCCTGGGTGAATTAAAGAATTATTTGTAAATTTCAGGCAGATTTTTTAAATTACATTAGGTCTTAACTGAAAAGTAATATGGTAAAATAGAAGAAATAGAGCTTCTCTGCCTAAACTTTCTTTCCAATAGATCCGAGGACCCAAAAAGCAATGTTAATGTAAAAGGGATTGAAGGAGATTACTATAATACTTTGCTTGCTCTAAAACTTTCCTACACAGGAGGAAATGTAAAACTTAAAAAATAAACAGCAGTACAGGAGAAAGCATTTCCCATCTTCTTGATCGGGGGTGAGCAACCTACATTTCCTCTCATTTTTATATGAGCTGCAAGCTGAGAATAGTTGTACATTTTTAAACGGTTGGAAAAAAGTTTTTTGTTAATCTTTTGGGATGCGTGAAAATTATATGACATTCAGATTCAGTGTCCATAAAAAACGTTTTACTGGAACACAACTACGCTCATTTGTTTCTGAACTATCTATGGCTACTTTTTTTGCCGGGCAACAAGCAAGGATGAGTAGTTATGACTGAGACCATCAGCCGTTAACAGAAAAAGTTTACCAGCCCATGTCCTAGATTATCAATACTTTCATAAATAAGAGATGTTAGGATTGCCAAACTAAAAACTACTTTATTTTAGCTCTTATATAGGTTCCTGATTCCAAAACAACATAGTGAATGTTTAACACTTTGAAAGTACACCTCTTAGCATCGTGATTAATGGGAATACAGATGATATTCTTGAAAATAACTACTGATGGAAATAGAAGCGTAAGCAAATAAGTTTAGATATTTGTATAACATATAGGGCTTTGGTATAGAATACCACTTTAAAAACATATAATAAACTTTTTAAAAATACTTAATTCTTTTTTAAGCATTATTTTCTCTAATTTCAGCTTACCATTAGATCAAAATATCGTCTTCCATCCAGTCATTAATTCTCCAATATGAAAGTTCAATTATTAGCAATTTCAGTTTTTTTTCAGGGTAATATCAAAAGTCCATACAGGGACTACCCAGGTGGGCCAGTGGTTAAGACTTCGTGCTTCCACTGCAGGGGGCGTGGGTTCCACCCCGCATGCCCAGAGGCTCCGCCACGAGAAAAAAAAAAAAAAAGTCCACAACTCAACTGCATTGTTGAGTGGGCACACTGGCACATCAGCACTGTTTTCTCCTTCTCACAAAGTTCCCATTAGCTCCCACGCAGTATATGTTTTTGTGCCCCCCAAATGAAATTTACAATGTGGAGTTAAATCTTTTGCTCAGTTATATTTTACTATATTTTAGAGGAGACATTATTTGTAACACCTGAGAACTTGGAAATTCATTAAGTCCCAGATAAATAAATCCTTTGTGAATATCAGGAAGCTCAGGAAACTGCAATTTTGTATTACACATTTCTAGTGGGCATATAAGATTTATAACATGACCCAGGCACAGCAAATATGTATTGGCAGTAAACCTAAATCTGTAAATTGTGGCAACTATTTCAGATAATGATTCGACTTATGTAATTCTGAACTTGCCTTCACCATTAATCTCGCTATTCCCATTTTATGTCAGTTATCAAAACAATTCTACTTTTTTCCCTTTACTTCCTGTGTTGCTACAAAAAGACTTAAGGTTGGGCTTATTTGAGAAGCAAATAAGAGAAGCATATGCAACTACAGACAGTACTCCCTGGGCAGGGCCTGAATAATAAACGTGGCCTCTTCAACCAGGAAAATAATTTGGTACCCATGCAAAAAGCTATTCTTTAAATATTTGCTCAACTTTATTCAGAGGTAAAGCCAAGAGCTCTACGAAAGAAGGGTGGAGAAAGAATCCGGGTGTTGCCCAACCTCTCCTAGCTACTGCTCTACCATTCAGAAATTCAGCTCTCATCCTTACTTACTTACCGGACTCAGCAAAGCAGAAGTGCTGCGGAGTTAATCAGACTCACCCTCACGAAATGGCAATTAGTCATCAAACAGTATTACTCTAATGTGCTATCCCTGGGGAAGGGGGCGGGGGAGTGGATCTCGCCCCACCCCTCCGGCAAAATATCAAAGTATTCCTTCTAACAACATACAACATTCTCCTTGGAAGTAACTCTGTTAACGACTGCTTTCTCCACCTCGTTACGGCTGCAATGCTATTTTAATACCCCAATGATGTTTTTAGTGGCTGTTACGTGGGCCAGCCGCTGCTTAGGCTCTGCACCCAGAGCATGCCCTTATGCCTCTGAGCATCCCAGGGCAGGAGGCGCAGCGGAGACAGCAGCCGCGGTGACCCCGGCCAGGACAGAAACCGGTCCTGCCTCCCGCTGGGTGATGCGTCTCCAGCCCCGCACCTGCGCCCCGGCCTCTCGCCGGGTCTCCCGCAGCCCGGGCCTGTCTGAATCCGGTTCCCACCCACTGCCAACTCGTCAAGGCAGGCGCAGTTTCGGGCCGCCGAACTGTCCAGCAAGGAGTACGCCGCGGGGAAGGCAGCGGCAGTGGGAGGCTGGCTGCCCCGCACTGCCCCGAGCGGCGATGGCGCGCGCTCAAGCCCGAGAGCGGCTCAACACAAACTCCTGCTGCCCGACGCCCCGGCCTGGCCCCTGGGCCCCAGAGCCCCGCAGGCGCGGAGGATGGCCGGCCGCCAACAGGTGCAGACCGGCGCTGACGCTCGCTCGCCACCGTCCCCCGCGGAGTCCCAAGTCCCCAGTCCCTGCAGCCCCAGGCCTCACCTCTCAGAGGAGCCATGGCTCCCCGACAGCACCGCGCGGAACTGACGCGCGCCTCCTTCGCGCGCGCCGCGCAGGACGCCGGGGACCGCCTCCTGGGGTCATAGAGACGAAAGCCGCTCGGCCTAGAGCGCCTCGCCGGCCGACCAGCCACGGATTCCCGCCCAGCCAAGCACAAAGATTAGGCTAATGAATCGGAAGGCTGCGGAAAACGGGAGGATCCGGATGGAGGAGAGGCCTGTTCCGCCCAGTCTATGTTGACGAGTGCGTAAAACTCGGTTCCAAGGCGCTCTCTTGTAAACTACAACTCCCGGCCGGCTAAGGAAGCCGGAGTCAAGGGAGCGGAGCGTTACCTTCTGGGAGCTGTAGTCCTCACCAGGTGACTGGGCGGCAAATAGGAATTGGGCTTAGACTTAAGGATTCGTGCCTAGGAAAGCTGTTGTAGCACCTCCAAGAACTCGTAAAGTAACAGAAACTTCTTTCGACAGCGTTGGCAACTTCTGTAACTTCCTTTAACTTCCTCCTTGATGAAACTCCTTTGTTACCTCCTATTTAAACTTACAGTAATTCCCCTATATACCAACCTTCAAGTGGCGAACTTTCAAAGATGCGAACGTGCATTCCATCAACGCCAGGCGTGAGTGAAATTGCAGCTTGCCCTCCCTCTCCTATTGCTGACGATCCTTCAGCTCCACCATCTCCCACCTCCTCTCCCTCCTCCAGTCAGTAACTCTTGCCTGTCCACTTGATGCCAGCGCCTATATGCCAGCTGTTGTACTGTACAACTGTACTTTTCAAGATACTGTACTATAAGGTTTCAAATGTTTTATTTTTTGCTTGTTTTTTATGTATTATTTGTGTGAAAGTATTATAAACCTATTACAGTACTCTATAGCCGATTATGTTAGTTGAGTACCTGGGCTAACTTTGTTGGACTTACGAACAAATTGGACTTACAAACATGTTCTTGGAACAGACCTCATTCGTATGTAGGGGACTTACTGTATAGTTTATATTACATATTGTTCAGAAGTCTTGTGCCTGTGTCCTCATCGTCAGCATTATCATTATGTTTACCTAGCCAAACATGCTAACTGCACGATCTTCGCACAACGAAAGGGCAAAAACATTAGACATATCAACAAGCATTTACTTCAACTGCTATGATCTCCACGTTCACTGAAGCATATTAATTAGCATAAGCGATGTTAGAAATAATTCACTGGCAAAATGAATGGTCTTCAAGATATGTGGATTAAAAATACTATGTAAGTACCTCAGTTCTTACAGGAACATGGGTACAAGATTCTGAGATGCCCAGCAGCCTACACCTCTGTGGCATGATCTTTCTCCAAAATGATTTTTTAAAGGTTTGGGTGGTCAATGTTATATACCATTGTCTTATCATTATATACATAGATATAGATATAGATATATATAGTCTATTAACATTATTGGAATATTTTGCATTCCTTATTACCATCACATTAATATCAGAAGGGGCTCACAGAAGGAGATCACAGTTTATATAGTCAGACATTTGATTAATCTCACTTTGGAACAGTGTTGGATCTTCCCTCTGCCTGGTGTATGTGTGCTCACTGGTGCTGATCACCTCTTCCTGTAATTGGTACAGTTCTCAGTTATGGAATTATTCAGTTCCATGCTATGTATTTCTTATACGTACACTTAAACAAAAATTCATATGTGTACTTGAAATTAATTGTGAAAATTAAAATATTCTAGGGCTTCCCTGGTGGCGCAGGGCTTGAGAGTCCGCCTGCCGATGCAGAAGACGCGGGTTCGTGCCCCGTTTCGGGAAGATCCCACATGCCGCGGAGCGGCTGGGCCCGTGAGCCATGGCCACTGAGCCTGCGCGTCCGGAGCCTGTGCTCCGCAAATGGGAGAGGCCACAACAGTGAGAGGCCCGCATAACGCAAGAAAAAAAAAAAAAAAGAAAATTAAAATATTCTATCAGACATTTCTTTTGTTTTATAACTACTGCTCTGTACAGTTTATTTATCTCTTCCCATTTTGGAGTATCATTATAGTCTCAACTTACTTCAATTAACTATAATTATTCTCCTCTGGACACTCAAATTGTCCCAGTATGGTCCCTGTAAGCCTACTCCTTTAAATCTGCACAAGCTTTCTGAAGCATTTTTGATTTCCACGTTCCAGGTTCCAGGCCAATCTTCATTCTTCCCTGTCCTAGGCCATGGAATCAACTACACTTCAAGAAACTATGGTTCCTTCTGGGGAAGAATAGTATTAAACACACACACACACACACACACACACACACACACACACATACACACACACATCATAATTAGGGTGTTGGGTAAAATGCTTTGGGGCCAGTTTTGTGGCATTTCTGGTTCATATACATATGCTGCTGA
>NW_006794635.1:402053-412121 GCF_000442215.2 Lipotes vexillifer
CCCAGCTTTCCTGTAAATTTTCATTGCCTGTGAAGACGTTCTACTCCATTGCCATAAGCCCTGACTAGATTTTGATGCCCTTGTCCTAACGTGATCAGCCCAAAACCACCAGGGACAAACCTATGGTCAGACAGAGTCAGGATTATTGGCTCATTCCAGCGAGAGAGACTCCACACCAGAATAACTGTGGGAAGTCTCAGGAAACAAAAGAAAAACAGAGTTATAGAATGTGGGCGAAGAATGGAGTTAGGTGAAATTTAAAAAGAAGTGATATTTTGCAACAAAAAGAATAAAATACCTAGGAATAAACCTACCTAAGGAGACAAAAGACCTGTATGCAGAAAACTATAAGACACTGTTGAAAGAAATTAAAGATGATACAAACAGAAGGAGAGACACACCATGTTCTTGGATTGGAAGAATCAACATTGTGAAAATGACTATACTACCCAAAGCAATCTACAGATTCAAGGAAATCCCTATCAAACTACCAATGGCATTTTTCACAGAACTAGAACAAAAAATTGCACAATTTGTTTGGAAACACAAAAGACCCCGAATAGCCAAAGCAATCGTGAGAAAGAAAAACAGAGCTGAAGGAATCAGGCTCGCGGACTTCAGACTATACCACAATGCTACAGTAATCAAGACAGTATGGTACTGGCACAAAAACAGAAATATAGATCAATGGAACAGGATAGAAAGCCCAGGGATAAACCCAAACACATATGGTCACCTTATTTTTGATAAAGGAAGCAAGAATATACAATGGAGAAAAGACAGCCTCTTCAATAAGTGGTGCTGGGAAAACTGGACAGCTACATGTAAAAGAATGAAATTAGAACACTCCTTAAACACCATACCAGAAATAAACTCAAAATGGATTAAAGACCTAAATGTAAGGCCAGACACTATAAAACTCTTAGAGGAAAACATAGGCAGAACACTCTATGACATAAATCACAGCACGATCCTTTTTTGACCCACCTCCTAGAGAAATGGAAACAAAAGCAAAAATGAACAAATGGGACCTAATGAAACTTTAAAACTTTTGCACAGCAAAGGAAACCATAAACAAAACAAAAAGACAACCCTCAGAATGGGAGAAAATATTTGCAAATGAAGCAACTGACAAAAGATTAATCTCTAAAATTTACAAGCAGCTCATGCAGCTCAATATCAAAAAAACAATCCAAAAATGGGCAGAAGACCTAAACAGACATTTCTCAAAAGAAGATGTACAGGGCTTCCCTGGTGGCGCAGTGGTTGAGAGTCTGCCTGCCAATGCAGGGGACACGGGTTTGTGCCCCGGTCCGGGAGGATACCACATGCCGTGGAGCGCCTGGGCCCGTGAGCCATGGCCGCTGAGCCTGCGCGTCCAGAGCCTGTGCTCCACAGCGGGAGAGGCCACAACAGTGAGAGGCCCGTATACCGCAAAAAAAAAAGATGTACAGATTGCCAACAAACACGTGAAAGGATGCCCAACATCACTAATCACTAGAGAAATGCAAATCAAAACTACATTGAGGTATCACCTCACACCAGTCAGAATGGCCATCATCAAAAAATCTATAAACAATAAATGCTGGAGAAGATGTGGAGAAAAGGGAACCCTCTTGCACTGTTGGTAGGAAGGTAAATTGATACAGCCACTATGGAGAACAGTATGGAGGTTCCTTAAAAAACTAAAAATAGAACTACCATATGACCCAGCAATCCCACTACTGGGCATATACACTGAGAAAACCATAATTCAAAAAGTCATGTACCACAATGTTCATTGCAGCTCTACTTACAATAGCCAGGACATGGAAGCAACCTAAGTGTCCATCAACAGATGAATGGACAAAGAAGATGTGGCACATATATACAATGGAATATTACTCAGCCATAAAAAGAAACAAAACTGAGTTATTTGTAGTGAGGTGGATGGACCTAGAGTCTGTCATACACAGTGAAGTAAGTCAGAAAGAGCAAAACAAATACCGTGTGCTAACACATACATATGGAATCTTAAAAAAAAAAAATGGTTCTGAAGAACCTAGGGGCAGGACAGGAATAAAGACGCAGACGTAGAGAATGGACTTGAGGACATGGGGAGGGGGAAGGCTAAGCTGGGACGAAGTGAGAGAGTGGCATGGACATATATACACTACCAAATGTAAAATAGATAGCTAGTGGGAAGCAGCCACATAGCACAGGGAGATCAGCTCGGTGCTTTGTGACCACCTAGAAGGGTGGGGTAGGGAGGGAGGGAGGGAGACCCAAGAGGGAGGAGATATGGGGATATATGTGTACGTATAGCTGATTCACTTTGTTATAAAGCAGAAACTAACACACCATTGTAAAGCAAGTATACTCCAATAAAGATGTTAAAAAAATAATAAATAAATAAAAAGAAGCAATATTTTGATAGCTTCAAAGCAGGGCTGTGTGTGAAAAACTCAACATCAGATCTGGACTGCAGAATAGTCTCAGGATCCTGTTTCTTGGAAACTCTGAAGTTACTATAGATGTGGACTGCTGTATTCAGGAGCCCCTTAAATGAAGGCTTTGCACCTAGGTTGGAAACTGAGGCTGCTTCTTAGTGTCAAAGTGACTTAAATCCTTCAAGCAAGGAAGGAGTGTTTCATTCTTACTGATACAATTTCAACAGCAAGTTTCCTAGGAGCATACGATTTTAGAGAACAAAATTTTTCACTGAAATAGAAAGCAGACACTCAGAAAAGGGGGTTGTTATTATACTTTACAACTGTAGCATATCCTTGAGAGGTATGTTATTTCCTGTTAACTCTGCAGCTGGGATTTCTGTGTTCGTTATCCCAGCCCAATGAATGGCCAAGCAGATATTTATAATATTCTTAGTCGAAGCTAATTTTTACTTTCTCATTTCTAATTATCCTAAGTCTTCGAGGTCGAATGTCAGTTGAATGTGTTTCTTTTATGTATGCCTAGTTTTCTATACAAACCTTGGTTAGGGCAAGGAGCAGCCATCTCCAACATGTGAGCCATAAGCTCATTTACCTGATGACGGAATAACCTTACAGCAGCCGTTACTATTTCCATTTGAGACCCCAGTGATATTCACTATCCATTTGAGACCATTTGAGACCCCAGTGATTGTCACTATCAAACTGCAGTGTTTGTCTCGATACCCTGCTCACTTCTATCTCTGCTCTGGTATCAGAGCTACCCTAGTCTCAGTGAACTGTGCAAAAGGAAGCCCACTATGTCTCCATTAGTAACAAAGCATATAAAAGTGTGAACTTCATTCATTAAACAAGAAGACTGTGCAGGAAGCAAATACCAAAAGGCTTAAGGAGGCTGTAGTTCAACTATGGTAGCTGTATAATAGATTACTAAAAGTGGTAAGGTCTAAAGTATAGTAAACCATTAACCATAAAGAACTGTGTAGACAAATCTCAAACTGTAGACAGAATGAGATTAAGCATATTATTCTCATTCTGCTATTAAGAAAACATCCAAAGCCAATTTGCTAAGTTATTATTTTAAAACAACTCTTTCCTATGGTATAAAATTACTAAAGATAAGCCAGAAGAATTGTTGCATTTTAGAATTGAGAAAATGTGTTTAAAAATACAAAGAGACAATGTACAATTCAGTGTCTGAACTAAAAGAGTTAAATATGAGTAAAAATCATCAGTATCTAAACATTTCTCATTTGAGCTTAACTCTCCCTTGCCTCTGCTTCCATTTTTAGTTACCATAATCCCATTTCTCTTTTCCTGCCAGTCACTGGTAAGTACTTTGTACTTAGTTCTACAGTTTTCTGCTTCGCTGGCTGCAATCTTATTTCTACTCAAGCCAACTCTATTAAAACAGCTTAGCAGCTGCCAACTCCATTTCTCATTCTCTTGGGTTTGTTCATCAGACATGTACTAAAAGTCCTAATGTGCCTAGCATTATTTTAGGCACTAAGAGCTAGAAAACAGAAATCGGGGGAAACGAGGATGGGAATGCAGCAGAAATGAAACACAGGGGCTTCTCTCCTGGCTAACAATGACAAGGCACTTGCCAGACAAATGCTTTACACGTGTTAACTAACTCATTTAATCCTCTCAACAACCCAATGAGTTGGGAAATGTTATTACACCAGTTTTTATGATGAAGAAACTGCAGCAGAGAGAGATTAAATAACACAGCTAATAAGTAGTAGACCTAGACTTTACTTCCATAATCACAGAGATTCCTTTACATCTTTTTCTACTCTTCTGACTGTTCCTCTGTCTTATCTCTTCCTCCTCATTCCATCCCCATTCGTTGGGGATGATCCCCCAAATTATCTTTCTCCAGATCAAATTCCAGTCACCTCTGCTTTACTATCTTTGTCATTTCTTAAACTCAAAATTTCCAGTACTGAACACATTATCTTGTTTGACCAACCAGTTCCTCTTCTCAATTATCCTCTGTTTCCTAGAAACCCTAGGGTAGAGACTTTGATTTTCCCTTCCCTTCCCTGGAATGTTAGATTCCCTTCATTAAATCTCACATTTGCGCCTTCATGTCTTCCATTACTGCAATGCCCTAACTCTTGTAACAGCTTCCTCACCGTCTCCCCAATTCCAGTATCTCTCTCCCACAATGGATCTTCTGTTCAAGAATCTGCCACAGTTGTTTAATATCCTACTACAGGAATGCAACACATTCCTCGGCCTGGCTTTCAGAGTCCTCCAAAATCTATACCAAGCCTGCTTATCCAACTTTATTTCCCACCACCTTCCCCGTAGATGATCTTACTTTGCCTCTCAGTTTTTCTCCCTCTTTTCCAAAAACTACTTTGTGACTGAACTACCACCTTGACTGTTAGAATAATCACTCAACCAGTACTCTGCTTCCAGTTTGCCCTTTCTTTCATTCCTTTTCTTTTAAAATTCATTCATCCAACAAGGTACTATAACAATACCAGGGATATAAGAATGACTAAAACACAGTTCAAATCTCAAGAAATGCACAGTCTAACAGGGAGAATACAGATGGACACATATAGACCTTTTTACTTCAAGTGTTATAATAAGAATATGAATAAAATCCAGTGAAAACCCAAAGGAAGAGCAATTAATTCTCTCAGAGGTGATGGGGAAAACCTTCATTGAAAAAGTAAAATCTGATCAACAGATTTCACGGGGACAAACAGATTTCCTGAGGGTGTCTGTGGAGTACATTCCAGGGGGCAGAGTGACAAGCAAGCACAGAGAGGGATGGTATCAAAGACCATAACGTACTCGAAGAGTTTGGGCTCCATTTGCCTGTATGTGTAGTGTGTGCAGAGAGCATGAGGGGGCAGAAAATGAAACTGGAAGATACATGGATATATATGAAAAGTCTTATGTAATATGGCAAGGAGTTTTTATCCCCCAGATAATGGAAAAGTGTCTTTTTAAACAAGGAAAGTGAAGGTTGTAGGGGAGGAAGCCAGGTGACCTGATCAAATTTGTGTGTTAGAAAAATTACACCGATGAATCAGGCAATAGGACTAAGTCCTAAACTACGGCAATAGCAGTGAGAATAGGAAGACACGGTTCCCAAAGGCAGATGAAGCCAAGTCAACAGGGCTTGGTGACTAGTTAAATGCAGGGACTGTGTGAGAAAGACAATCCAGAAGTTTTTAATTTATGCTACTGAGTAGGTAGTGATGCCTTTGACCACAGAAGGAAATACAGAGAGAGAAACAAGTTCGGAAGAGGAGATGAGTTTGGCCTGTGACCTGCTGAAATGGGGGTAACCGACTGACACTAGGTCCAACATATGACTGGAAATCTTCAGAGCGTGATGGGGCTTGGGTAGACAGTGGAAGTCTTGAGAGAAGATGAGTTTACCGTTTGATCTAGCTCCCCGTATTCTCATTCTGTTGTACTTACCAGATGACTTTCTGATATTTAGCTTTTCATATAGTATTTGGTATTTTTATGCACTTGGCAATTCTACTTTCAGCCCTAACTTGGTAACCCCAAATTGTGGCCTATCAGCCATCCTTTTCTGTGTTTAGGAATCTTGCAGAATCAAAGGAGGGTTGATTAGAACAGGTAAAATCAAATTCCTGAATTTGCAAAGTTTAGTATTAGCTGTAACCACCCTCTTCAGGTACAGAGCCCTCCCAACCCCACGTCCACTCCACCCCCACCCCCAGGCCTTGCCTCAACAGCCAGCCAGCCCATCTTTAACTTCATTTTTAAACTACAGGTATGATAAACAACAAAGTCCTACTGCAGAGCACAGGGAACAATACTCAATATCCTGTGATAAACCATAATGGAAAAGAATATGAAAAAGGATGTAGATATATGGATAACTGAATCACTTTGCTGTACAGCACAGATTAACACATTGTAAATCAACTATACTTCAGTAAAAAAATTAAACTACAGGTATGAAAATCGTGACAACTTAGAAGTAGATCTGTTTGAAGTTTACCTTTATAGTATCTGAGAAAAATGGATTTTGAAGCATATCATATTATAAGTAACATTTAACCTACATAGAAAATAAATTATACAAACACCTTAGTAAGAGTCACCTAAGCCAAAAATATGTGCTAAATATAAATGACACCCCCTGCCCCCAGGCTTAACAGGCCCTCCGCTTGAGAGACTTCATTATCCATGCTTAGGTATTGGGAGTGTGTAAGGCAGCAACAAAACAACAGCTGTAAAATTTGGCTAGCAGTAATTGACAGGGGCCCTAAACACAACCTATGGAGTTAGGCAAATAGGTCAAAGGAGTGAAGTAGGAGACCCGTAAGGCAGCAAGAATTAAAACCAGAAGCACCTGCCCTACGAAAGGGCAAAGCTACTAGTTACAGGAATGCTGGCAGAGTGCTGCTAGATATTCCGCTTTTCAAGGGGCCAGAATCCAGATTCCACGTAAAATTTCCAGATTTTAAAAAACATCATGTGGGGCTTCCCTGGTGGTCCAGTGGGTAAGACTCCACGCTCCCAATGCAGGGGGCCCAGGTTGGATCCCTGGTCAGGGAACTAGATCCTGCATGCATGCTGCAACTAAGAGTTCACATGCCCCCCACATGCCACAACTAAGAAGTCCGCATGCTGCAACTAAAGATCCTGCATGCCACAACTAAGACCCAGTGCAGCCAAAATTAATTTTTAAAAATACATAATAAGGGCTTCCCTGGTGGCGCAGTGCTTGAGAGTCCGCCTGCCGATGCAGGAGACGCGGGTTCGTGCCCCGTTTCGGGAAGATCCCACATGCCGCGGAGCGGCTGGGCCCGTGAGCCATGGCCGCTGAGCCTGCGCGTCCGGAGCCTGTGCTCCGCAAATGGGAGAGGCCACAACAGTGAGAGGCCCGCATAACGCAAGAAAAAATAAAAAAATAAAAAAATAAAATAAAATAAAAAAATACATAATAAAAATAAATAAATATTTTTTAAATAAAATTTAAAAAAATAAAAACATCATGTGGATCTTTGTTCCAACTGTTCCAAATTAGTGAGGTCTTATTACATTTCAATTTAATCCATGTTGCATTTAACAGCTAATGAAGCTGAAAATATTGATTATGGTTTAAATTTTTAATGTTCAACATTAAATATGATTTTAGAAATAAACTTCTATCCCAGGTACAATAATCTTATATCAATATACAAAAAGTTATCTAAATAAATTTCTATCCCATGCATAACAATCTTATATATATTAATATCTAATCATCTTATATTAATATCTAATAATTTCAGTCTTAATGTTGCCAAACTTTTTCTTACAAGTCAAAGAGGAATGGACAGAGTTTTACTTTGCAATTTTAATAGAATGAAAAATGTATTACAGAAAACAATTTTTCATTTGTTGTAGCAGTTTGACAGTGCATATGGGTGAGAACCCAAAAACATTCATACCACCAATGAACGTGCCAGCCCCACAAAATTAGCTAATTTTCATGGATGCAAAAATACTTTTAAATATTTGCCATTGTTCACAATTTAGTGGTATCTATGTTAAAAGTGTGGTCTCTAACTAGGTTTCATCAATGGCTCTAGTTAAGTTCACCTTGACTTCATAGGTGGTCTTGGTATGGTCCCCGCGGAAACCAGCTATGTAAATCTGGGGCCGGGGCACTTGGCTGCTGGCTTCCCTCATTGACTGTGTGCTAGCATCCTTTGAAGGGTACACCTGGGAACAATTTTCTCTTCTCATGTGACTAAGATCAGTCTGCACCGAGTGAGTAACTTTCCGACGCAAATTGGCCTAAGTAGAAAAAGAATACATGGGAATGAACATTTCTCTAAAGAACAAATAAAATACTGTCAGGTACCAGTTAGTATCAGCCTTTTTTTTTTTTCTCTCAATCCACAAAGAAATTAGTCCTGCAACATAGCATGCTTCTGCAAAACATTAAAACATTGGAAAATTTAGAACATAACAGAAAATAAATACCCTTGGCTGAGAAGTAGGAAACTAGATTAAATAATGAAAATGGGCCCAAAGAGAGAACATAGAGATTCAAACTTACAGTGAGCTCAATTCTTTGTTAATATAATAATTCCTTCATTATTATACTTCAAGAGTCATACAACTTGGATTTTTCCACCATTCTTGGCTTATTTTTTTAAAAGACAAAAATTTAAGATTTCCATTGTCTTACCTAAATGGGCTTCACCCAAAACTTTTAATATAAAAAGCTCTGATGTTTCCAGATAATACTTTACATTTTTCTACGTTATGCTTACTCCTTTTATGGATTACAACTAAATATGAGGTTAAACAGATTGCTCAGGCAGGGAAGCAAGGAGGAGTTTATAAAAAAGAGAGAGAATAAGAGTTTTATTGAAGTTGTGGTAGAGTCCGAGGAAACAACTCAGAAGGGATTACAGCATGTGAGTTAAGAAGGAGCGACCTGGAATTAGAGGAAACGTTTCAGCGTTTGAGACGCTGCGCGTGACTGAGAACCACACACAGCTTACCGTCTACGTTAACAGGACTTTGCTATTCCTTTGTCTTCACTAGCAAAACTGTACTATTCCAAGAGACTCTTGCCAAAGCAAATAACTTGACTGTTCATTACGGAACATCCTGAAAGATGCATGACTCTTCAGCGGTAAGCATTAACACACAGAAGAAGCCCTAAGACTCTGCATCCCTTGCCTGAAGATTTACCTTGCTATTCCCATCAATCCTGGACTGCTTTTTCATAATCTTTACAACCCAGTTCAGGCCCCCAACACATCCCCTGACTGAGCCCAGGCATCAAAAGACCTGCCTTCAACCAAACTTCAAAGTCTCAATAAATCCTGACCTTGCTGTTCCCCCTCTGAGACATTGCAAAGCTCTGCTAAATAAAGGGGTGGTTTCCATTATAGCTCTAAGCCATATACTCAGCTTTGTCTTATCAACAGGTCATGTTGGTAATACATGGGGAGCTGGCATTCAACATGCTGCAATTCTAGGGGATAATCCCGTCTAAGGTGGGAAGAAGAATGAAGTCGAGGAGTGAGAAGAGAGGGTCCAGTCAGTATGAGGTTCAGCTCCACTGAACACCGCATTCTCTTAACATTTCCAGGCCAGACCTAATCTGCCACCTATACCTCCCATATCCTGTCCAACCATCACTCCTCTCTTCTCCTTTGTCTAGGTGTATCTCAAGACCAACTTAAAATGTCACCGAAGTCAATGGAGTAGAATTTTTATTTCACGTCTGTTATACCACTTACCAAGAGATACTAAAATATTTTTAGTGTCTCAATGTCACTTGCTAGACTATTAGTTCCTGAAGAACAAGGTGGTAGGATATAGATACGTTACCCAGTATACATCTGATGAGCTCAAGTGAGTCTAGTACTGATAGATAACAGAAAAGAATGCAGGGAATGGGAGCTTCATGAACTACAGAAGAGTAACTGGTAAGAATGCTAATGGAACAATGATCCGGAACAGGGGTCCCCAACCCCGGGGCCGAGGACCAGTACCAATCCGCAGCCTGTCAGGACCCAGGCCGCACAGCAGGAGGTGAGCAGCGGGGGGAACGAGCGAAGCTTCATCTGCCGCTCCCCATCGCTCCCCATCGCCCCCCGTCGCCCCCCATCGCCCCCATCGCCCC
>NW_006794635.1:412556-417953 GCF_000442215.2 Lipotes vexillifer
CCCATCGCCCCCATCGCTCCCCATCGGCCCCATCGCTCCCCATCGCTCCCTATTGCCCACATCGCTCCCCATCGCCCCCATCGCTCCCCATCGCTCCCCATCGCTCCCATCGCCCCCATCGCTCCCATCACCGCCTGAGCCATCCCCCACCTCCCCCGTGGAAAAACTGTCTTCCACGAAACCGGTCCCTGGTGCCAAAAATGTTGGGGACCGCTGATCTGGAAAATATTCCAGGAAGCTGAACCTTCCTCATCTTGAGAAATCAGGGGACTGAAAAGCTGCCACCAGAGACAGTGGCAAGGGAAATGATGTCGTTAGTGAAAAGAGAGACTGAATATACAAACGGACCTAGGCTGGACCTTATATTATAACAGAACTCTAATCCAATACCTCTGCAGCAACCAGTCTTGGAAGCCAAACCACAACCTCGGTAGCTGTAGCAATCAGCTCAGAACAGCAGAACAACCCTATTTTTTTTCTTTTTTTCCTGCTGCCTCCCCTTCCATCTCTGGACCAACCAGAGAAAGCCAAATATGCTCACTAAGCCAATCACAAAAGATACCCCCCCCCCATGGCCCGCGGCTAGTTAGCCCGCCTCCAGTTTCCCCTGTCAACATCCTCCAATCAGAGGAATACCTGAAGCCTTCCCCTTTTTCACTATAAAACTTGCTCACTCCTCTCCCCAACTTTGAGTCTCTGCCAAACACAAGTGATGGTGACTGGCTCCCTTGATATAGCAAGCTTCGAATAAATAGCCTCTGTTCTCATTTGAGTAGTCTTCCTTTATTTCCACACCTGATTTCCGTTAAAGAGCTGGATAAAATATACTGAGAAAAGGCTACAGTTACAAAGAGTTTGTTCCTTCACACTATAAATATTTGTTGTTTAAAATGACCAGATACTATCAAAAGGAAGAGTGGGGGGAATTCCACTGAGTCAGATAGGGATGATAGTTTCAAAGAAGGCTTCAAGGGTAGGTACCTACTGTGATTAAGATGACTGCGAATCAGAAGGACAAGTGAGACGTCTGGAGAGAACAAGTTGACAATAAGAGGGGACTGTATCTGTGCTATAACAGCAGTAACATTCTGCTCCTCAAACAAAAGTCCAAAAACTAGAAGGGTATGCTTTAAATGATTAGAGGAAGCTGCAGGGCTTTAAATACTAGCACCTTATAGGTTAGCACAATTAATTAAAACTATTTTATACATCAGTAGAGAGACAGAGTAGAGATTGAGAAAAGGAGATAAAGATAGCAACTATCATTGTTCTAGTTACTGGCTGATATAATTTGAGAGCAGTTTCATGCTTCTGTATTTCTATATATGCTTAAAACTAGAAGATAGGGACTTCCCTGGTGGCGCAGTGGTTAAGAACCCCCCTGCCAATGCAGGGGACACGGGTTCGATCCCTGGTCCGGGAAGATTCCCACATGCCTCGGAGCAACTAAGCCCGTGCGCCACAACTACTGAGCCCGCGTGACACAACTACTGAGTCCGCATGCCACAACTACTGAAGCCCACATGCCTAGAGACCGTGCTCCGCAACAGGAGAAGCCACCACAATGAGAAGCCCTCGCACTGTAACAAAGAGTGGCCCCCGCTCACTGCAACTAGCGAAAGCCCACGCGCAGCAACAAAGACCCAATGCAGCCAAAAATAAATAAATAAATAAACTAATTAAAAAAAAAAAAACCTAGAAGATAATCTTACAATGTAAAGCTGGAAAATTATACTAATTATTTTTATTTTAGCAAAAAACTGTGTACAACTCACTATTTTATATAAATAATTTAGCTTACCAACTCTATGAGTAACAACATATTAAAATTCCCCAACCTATAAATAATTTTAGAAAATATTGTTACAAACCAATTTTATAGCTTTTCGTCTTAATTCCCATTCATTCCACTCATATGCTCTCACAATTGTTGGTGGCAATAAATGTGTATCCGTCTGTGTGCTACTTTCACACTTTGCAATTGGTTTTATATAATGTTTGTCAACCTCTTTCATCTAAAGAAGTGGAGTTTTGTAATTAATATTTGTAAAAAATAAACATTATTTACAGATAACTAAAACATTTAGCTAAAACTGACAAAATATTAGGAAAACAACATGAAACCTACTTGTAAATACCAGCAAAATAAAAAAACGTTCATAATTAGTGAGCCAAATATAATTACTTTCCCAGGCATTATAAATTTGTGCCTGATTTTTTGAACTTAATGTAGGAGGTGTATTTTGGAAGGAGAAAACCTAACATCACTCATCCCAAGTCAAATGTCCCTCTCCAATTTTCACAGTGGGGAGCATAAGTGAATATCTTATTGGAAATGGATAGAAGTTTAGAATAGCTATTAAATATTAAGTATACATCACATTTGTTTAAAGTATCAGAACATCTTTAGAAGATATCTTAAACTCAAGCTCTGCATACATAGCAGATTATTATCTATTTTAGTGGAATATATTCATCTTTCTGCCAAAGCACCCAGAACCTCACTATTAAAATATTAAGTATTCAGTGATTCCAGGCTAAACAAGTTATGATTATGCTGGAAATGAAGTTGCTGGAGCGGGTGGCAGAGGTTTAAGAAACTCAAGTCTTAGTAAAGAAGAGGGGGAAGAGATGAACTTCTTTCCCCAAATCAAGAAACAGATGATTACTGAACGCCTACCATTTAGCATAAGATATAATTTTTGCCTTCAAAATGATCTTATGATATACTTAGGTAGGTAAAAAGATGCTGAAATGATAATTTGCAATATTATGCAAGTAAATGGCAAGAAAAAATAATGAATACAGCACTGAAATATGAAGAAAGAATACTCATCTCCATAGGTATTAAAGGTCAGTGAGGGATTAAATACACAGAAAGGGAAAAACAAGACCAGATATGTAGAGGAAAACTGTTCTTTAATAGACAAGTATCTACATACAGCACACCTTCCTGGTTATCTGATTCTAGCCTTTCATTGTCTTTGTGCTACCTTAAAAGGGCAGCTGGAGCATCACATCAACAGACTGGCAGCATGGTATGAGAACAAGAGTGCCAACAGCTGCCCCCTTCTGACCTAGTTGTCCTTGGTTGGTTGTCAGTCTTCTTGCCCAAGTGTTCAGACCATCCTCTGTTCCTCACTGTCACCAGCCCCATCATCCTCTTACCAGTCACTGCTGGGATCCCTGCCAACCTGGTCAGTCGTATCCACACCCACCTGCTTCACTGTCAAAATGTTGATAAATATAACAAACACAAACCATTTATAAACCATGTATTGTGGGGTTTTAGTTTAAGTGAGTTTAAAAGAGGTAAATTAAACAAGAGAGGATGACAGAAAGAGCAATTAAAATGGGAACAGTACAAATGAGAGACAAAGAGGAAGAAAACAAGGATACACAGTGGTAGAATGTGAGCCCCGTGCAGGCAGGGATTGCTACCTGCTTTGTTCACTGTGCCCAGAATCATGCCTGGTGCACAGCAAGCAGCTCAGTAAGTGTCTGCTGAATGAATTAAGGAATCGGCACACACACACACAGAAACACACCTTCAGATCCATTTTGTGGCCTTTCAGACTACTGCAATTTAAACCTGTTAAATTATTTTACAGTTCTGAGCCTAAGTTAACACCTATGTTATCTGTGCTAAGCTCCTTCCATTTTAGATAAGGAAATACTGTTGTTCTAATTATTTATCTAAATGTAGTCTTGCTCTTTCAGATTTTTCCAGTCTAATTCATCGATTTAACTCCTTGTCCTGTTTTCATTTATTCTTTGTGGATTTCCTTAGTTTCCATCTTCAGATGTGAACCCCTTTCAGATAAACTGTAAAGGCCCTCATTCTGACCCTGTCTCTTGCCTGGACTTGGGGGAGCATTCTACAACAAAAAGTAACTTTTTTTTATTAACTACACTTTTAAATGTCATGAATTCTTAAAATGCCAATCTGCTTACCTGAGAATTTGGAATAAGGGTTTCAAACTGTTGATGAAGTTCCAGTAGCTGAATCAATTCTGCATTTTTTTTGGCTTTTTCTCTAATTTTATCAACGTAATTTTCAGGATTTTCTGCAAATGAATATGCAGCATCTCTGGTATTGAAAGTGTAATACTTTTCTTTATGTTTCAAAATTCCAATTGCTGGATTTCCTGAAAATTAAGAAAAGGAATTGAATTCGATATGAAATACTGAGACTTCGCTGGTGGCGCAGTGGATAAGACTCTGCGCTCCCAATGCAGGGGGCCTGGGTTTGGTCCCTGGTTGGGGAACTAGATCCCGCATGCATGCCAAAACTAAGAGTTTGCATGCCACAACTAAGGAGCCCTGGAGCCGCAACTAAGAAGCCCGCCTGCCGCAACTAAGACCTGGTGCAACTAAATAAATAAATAAATAAATAAATATATTGTTAAAAAAAGATATGAAATACTGATTCTATGTTTATAATACATTCATAGAACCATTCCCTATACACTCTATTTTTAACATATCACTTATGTCTTTATTAGCTAAAATGTTATACAACTAGCAATTTTAAGTTATATTTTGTTAAATTATATTTTACGTAAAATTCAAATGAAATTTATTTTATGCATTTTTTATTATTTTATTTTATTTTATTTTTTGGCCACACCATGCAGCATGCAAGATCTTAGTTCCCCGACCAGGGATCAAACCTGTGCCCCCTGCACTGGGAGCATGGAATCTTAACCACTGGACCACCAGGAAATCCCATATTTTAAAATTTTAAATTACGATTTTATCTAAAAATATTTCACTATCCAGATATAAGTTGTTTAAAAATCTTTTATGAGAAGCCACTTAATCATCTAGCAGGTTTTTCAAATCTCCTTAAACTAAACTAACTACTAGAAGCACAGTTTTTAAAATAATTCTGTAAGAGCTACAAAAATGAAACATCTGTACCAAAATGTACATTTGCATGTTAGAAAGTATCTCCCACTATGAAAAGATACTACATAAAATATGGGTTATAAGTATCCACAGTTTGTGGGAATTATATAGGAAACGGTAACACTTGTCTTACTTATTTATTCTTTCACTTATTCAATGAATATTTACTGACCCTGTTCTTGGCACTGAGGATACAGAGAAAAGAAATCAATCAATATAACATAGCCCAGAGAGTGATCAGTGCTACAGAAAACAAGTAAGCAAAGCAGGTTAAACACATAGTAAAAGGAAGAAGGGCGAGATTGATATTTTAAGTTGGGTGATCAGAGAAAGCTGAATAAGATGAGGGAGCAAGATATGTAGCTGTAGGGGAATAGAGCTGTCCAAGTAGAGGGAATAGCAAGTGCAAAAGATTCGAGGTGAAAATGAGCTCGGAATGTTCGAGAATAGCAAGAAGGCCAGTGGGGCTAGAGCAGTGCACAAGGG
>NW_006794635.1:417969-421125 GCF_000442215.2 Lipotes vexillifer
AAGTCAGTGAGTCATCTGAAAAGGACACTGCCTGGTAAGCCCCAGTATTACCCAGGGACTCAAGCCCTGTGGTCTGCAGTTCCGAGGAAGGAGGGACTCTCACGGGATTCCTCCGAGGCAGTGCAGGTGACTGGTGCCCAGGAAATATTGTAGCACGTAGACTCCAGACTCGCTGATTCTGAGAGGATTCTAAACGCAAAGCCCCTCAAGCCCTTCTACTTTTTTTCTCTTTCTCCCCCTTTCTTAGAATCATAGTTGGTAGGAGCTGGAAGGGACCAAACAGACCTCCTAGTTGGTCCTTCTTTTCCTGACGTGGAAGCTGAGGTCCACAAAAGACAAGAGATTTGCTGAAAGTTACTCTGTTTACTAATGGAACAACAGGGACTAGAACCCAGGCTCTCCCAGGACTTCCCTGGTGGTCCAGCAGTTCAGACTCCGCACTCCCAGTGCAGGGCGCCCGGGTTCATCCCTGGCCAGGGAACTAGATCCTACATGTGTGTGCTGCAACTAAGAGTTCGCATGCGCAACTAAGAAGCCCACATGCCACAACGAAAAAGAAAAAGATTCCGCATGCCGCAACTAAGACCCAGCACAGCCAAAAATAAACAATAAATAAATATTAAAAAAGAAAAATAAACCAGGCTCTCCCAATCTTGGCCCATAGCTTTTCCAACCACATCATGCTACCTCTGTGTCACCCCACATCCATGTTTCTGTGTTTGTGTCTCTCATGACTCCCTTCCCTTCTTATTTGTGGAGGGAGAGAGAGAGAGAGAGATTTGGGTGGGGGGGAGCGAAGGGAAGGAAAAAAAAGACAAGGGGAGAAAGAAATCATCTCCATTCTATTGCTTTTTACTTCTTCACGGCTCTTGATTGTTTTGTCCAGTCAGTGACCCTCACAGGACCTCAGAATACTATTCTCTCAGTTCTCCCAAGGTAAACCTTTTATTACTCGCATAATGAAAAAATCTCTACCATAAAAAAAACTGAGTCAATGTGTATGTTCTCTAGCCTGTATACACACAATCCCAATAATTCTTTGTAATAATTCTATTGCCAAATCACATGGTACTTTTTGGATAATAATTTATTTCATCTCAATTTCTGATTTACTCTTTAGAGAAGTTCTAGTAATATATACATCATAGAGAAATTGTACTTGATAAGATACTGGCCATGTCCTTATACAGAAATCCTGATCTATGTTAACGGAATATAACCATAAAGTGACAAAGAATATTGTTTAATAAACATATCAGTCAAACTGTTGCGCTTTCAAGTAATCACTTTGGAAGATGATCTATTTTAGGAATGCCACATAACACTTCTGAAATCCTTGACTGACATATGAGTCATCCTCCTTTTATGATATTGTAGCATCCATATTTCATTATATACACATTCCATCACTTATCGCTTGTATTGTAATTTCTTGTTTATGTCAGTCTATCGGGTTATGCTGCGAGCACTTCAAAGATAAATATTGCATTTAGGTCATCTTTGTAGCTCCTTTCCTAGTTCACCATTAGAGTCCATAAAATTTTACAAAGTGAGTGAGTGAGTGACAATGAGGACACATCATTTAAAGAAAAAATTGGAGAAGGGAGCACAGTATTATTTCCAATGATATACCTGGAAGAAGAAGACCATCTGTTGTAGCAAATGTGTAAGCACAAAATCCTCGATACTGAATCAACAATTTTTCAAAATTGGCTGTTGTTTCTGGGAAAAGCCATTCTAGGTTTCTGAAATCTGCCAGATTTACTCTCTCTTCTAAAATGAAAGAGAAGCACAAGAAAAACCATATTCAGTGGGAAGAGTAAACCACCCAGGAAATGAGCAGAAGAGACCGGCTACTATGTGACTAAAACAGAGATGAATTAACTTCGTTCAAGACAGTGTAGCTCTTAATAATATGCGAGGTGGCAAAATACTTTGAAAACGATGCTTATATACTAGGACTGTCAGTTGTTTAAACAACTGAGAATGTTCTGAGCAGAAAGAGTCAAGGAAACATCTCTTAGTAACTTAGTAATTTGGGTAACAGAGGATATACTTTTCTGTTCTTCACACTTCTAAAAAGTCTTCCTAGTTTTGCCAATTTTTTTTACGCAAATAAAAACGCGAATTTATAAAACATTGATCCCCGAGGTTCTTACTTTTGCAGTGCTACCTACACTTCTGTTTCTGGCTCTGTATCCAAACAGCAGACACTACAAGTGACCCCGTGGCTACAGCTGGAAGTAAATGCATATATTTTGGAGAAAATAGACCTTCTTCACTCTTTTTTCCTGATATGCCTGAACGCCTCAAACGGTGATGAGATGTGGTGAGGGTAGCTAGTGGGAAGCAGCCGCATAGCACAGGGAGATCAGCTTGGTGCTTTGTGACCGCCTGGAGGGGTGGGATAGGGAGGGTGGGAGGGAGGGAGACGCAAGAGGGAAGAGATATGGGAACATATGTAGAACTGATTCACTTTGTTATAAAGCAGAAACTAATACACCATTGTAAAGCAATTATACTCCAATAAAGATGTAAAAAAAAAAAAAAGCTCTTCCAAAAAAATTAAAAAGGAACATTAGGTCTCCCAATTCCCTGGAGCAGTAACTTGATAAACTGTGTTCTAGTGAATAAAAACGTCTGACTTACAGTAGGAAATGGCACGTCTTGCCAATATAGTTGAGTTTAATATCTACTGCTGAAGTGACTTTAATTTTTCAGTTTCATTTAGTATTTGCACAGATATGCTGTTTTAACAAAATGAAAAAAGTAGGAAAAACTAACTGGAAGGATGTTCTTGAGTCTCTCTGATTTCATTTTCAGATTCTATGTATTCTAATAATTTAAGAATGCAAATTACCGCTACTTTTTTTTTTTCACATCTTTATTGGAGTATAATTGCTTTACTATGTTGTGTTTGTTTCTGCTGTACAACAAATTGAATCAGCTATATGTATACATATATCCCCATATTCTCTTCCTCTTGCATCTCCCTCCCACCCTCCCTATTCCACCCCTGTAGGTGGCCACAAAGCACCGAGTTGATCTCCCTGTGCTATGCGGCTGCTTCCCACTAGCTATCTATTTTACATTTGGTAGTGTATATATGTCCATGCCATTCTCTCACTTCGTCTCAGCTTCCCCCTCCCCTTCCCC
>NW_006794635.1:421646-442173 GCF_000442215.2 Lipotes vexillifer
CATGTCCTCAAGTCCGTTCTCTACATCTGCGTCTTTATTCCTACCCTGCCACTATGTTATTTTTTGCTTTTACTAAAACAGAATGTGAAAAGGAAATTTGGAGAGTCAATGATTTAATTTCACTTTCTGGATAAACTTTCTTTTTAGGCAACAATTCAAATCCCAGACTCTATTTTGACATTTCTCATGAATTTTGAGTTATCTTTAATAAGACAGCAGGGACTAAACAAGTAAAAGGAAGTTTATTGATAAAGACAGTCTTTCTATAAGAATCAATGCATCTCTTAAAGGGCCTAAATAAGCTCAATTTTATAGGGATAACATTTATTGATTTATAAATTTCAACCTGAATCTGGGGTACATATATGGCAAATAGCATTCCAAAGAAATGGAGCTTCATTTGCAACAAATATAGCAAGGATTAATACCCTTTTCTACTACAAACCAATAATAAAATCACTAAGACTACAATAGAAACCTATAAGCACAGGAAATCATTGTTAACCAAAACAATAACACTAGGAATGGTTATTGCTGGATAGCAGACCCTTCAGTTTATACATTTTCTGTTTTCCATATTTTCTATAATGAACATTAGCAGTCTTACAATCAAGAAAGATATTCAAAACTTTATCAGAAAGATACACCTGAAAATTTTAAAACAAAAGAGTGAGTTTATACTAGAGGTAATTTTAAGAGGAAGAGGAAATAATGTATGATTTCTGTTACCAATGTGCTCTTTCATCCTACACACATCAGTTTTCACAGTCACTCCATCAAGAAGAGCTTGCATCACTTTCTCAGGAAAGAACAGTTCATGAGTCCCCAGAAATGGCTCAAGATGAGTAGTTAAATTACTGAGGATGCTAATCAAAACAATTTCATCCTGAAAGCTAGTCCACAGATTGGAAAGGGCAATGAAGATGGGCTGAGGAAGAGACAAAAAATTTCAAAATGTCACTGTTTAATAAAATTACAAATCACTCTACTCTTAAAAATAAGTACAAATTTTTGCTTGTAAAGAGATTAATTCTCCCGTAAGACAAGTAAAAGTCTCATGAAATTAGACGACAGAATCTCAGTAGAAATTGGACTCATAAATCATGAGAAAATAAACTTGTATATCAAAGCAGTTTATTTTGGTATGATTGCCAGTAAGTTAGTTTACTCAAAAAAGCCAAATACACATGATCACCTAAAAAACATTCATGGACGCTTCACCTCAAAAGGTCTAGGGGAAAACAGCTTCTTTTTTTTAAAAAAGCTAAATATGACTCATTGTAATTAGATTGATCTGGCTCAGTTACAATTCAAAAGAACTTGGAAAGTCTAGGGATACATCTTGGGCCATTTCTTTTGAGCTTATAAGTTAAAGATTTTGTGTCAGTGACATAAAGTATTTTTTATTCATATTAAAGGTCACTGACTTATACAACAAATAAAAAATTAATCAGGCCCTGGCCCTACTTATAAGTGAAACAACTTAGCCTTTTGTTTCCAGGTTTTTAAAGTCAAATGTTGGGAATGATTACAGAAAATGATCAGAGACTCAAAATGCTCTATAAAATACTGCATGTACATCTTGTACTTCTTTGGGGCTCCCAGATTTGCCCATAGGGTGGTACAGATAATCAGAAAGTCAGAATAAGTGCAGGCCTGGTAAACAAAGTGATTTTATCTGTCTTTTCAGAAAGGTCACAAGTTACATCACCTCTGTGCTGAAGGCAATTTCTTAACCAGCTACTGTAGAAACGTTTTCAACACTGCACTATGGATTATTTTTGTTGCCACAGACAATACTGATATTATGGTTATTGTAATATATATCTGCACTCTGTTGAGTAGCAATGGCCTACCAAGGGAATCCTCTCATCCAACTTATAACATCCTGGTTATATGATTATTACTACAAAATAACGAAAAACAACAGGATCACCTCATATAAAGCTAATATTATATTTTTAGTAATTAAATAAAATTAAAATTACTTCTGATCCAACTTTATAGGACTTAAAAATACATTCACCTTAAAACAAGGTCAAAGTGGATGACAAATGCTTACAAAGACTTGTGATGTTGGGACAGCCGTCTTTGATTTTACAGTAAATTTTAATTGTTCCAGTTGGGCTCCTAACTGCTTTATCATCATTTCCACTTCTTGAGCACAAGTAATTATATCCGACTGCGAAGAAAACATAATTGGCATTCATATTTTTATAATTTTACTACAAACATTATGTATGTTTTAAGCCCTACCTGCTCCCCACATCTCCTGGAAGTAAGCTCAGTAAGAGCAAGGATTCTGCTCTCCATGGTATCCCCAACACCAAGAACAGAACTGGCATGGGGATGGTGCTCCAGAAACATTTGTTGAATGGATGAATCTTTTGAAATACAATGGCTATAATTTTTCTCAAATGTATACAGGTATTCTTCGATATTCAGAATAATTGCATTCCCGAGCAGTGGATCCTCTAACACAGTTTTCTAGAACTGTTATTTTCCCATTCCTCAAAGATAAAATTAATAAGGTATTCCTTTGAAAACTATTTTGATACCCAGATTTTTAAAAATTGCTTTCAAGAATGCAGAAAACGTTAAAAACCACAGCACTGAAAGAAAAACAATATATTTCTCATACAACCATAGCAATCTGAAAATAAGGTGCTAAATGCTGAATCTAAAATAATTACTAACATTTATTCTTATTATGTGCTAAGTACCATACTAAATACTTGTAAGTACAAAAAGAGGTAAGTACAAATAAGAAAACCAAGGTACAGAAAGGTAAGTAAATTGCCCAAGGATACACAGCTAATGAGGGGTAGAATCATGGTTCTACACCAGATCGTCTGAGCCCAGGGCTCTTATCCTAAGATGTGACCAGAAATGGCAGTGGTATGGGGTTATTAGCACAGTGTTAAAGAGTAACAATTACGTGAAGAGAAAAAACTGCATTTGAATTCTCAGATATCTGTAGCCTAACTATATGTTTTACTAGACTATTTTTAAATTACAAAAAATTATTACTTCATAAGAAATATCAAATATCATCATCGTATTTCAACTAATGAATTTTTTTATTCACGATGTAATGTGCATCCTGTTTCAATTTTACCCATACTACTCTTTAAGCATCTCCCCTCCTCTTGCCTCATTCTCCCATTATTTATTTAAAATAAAATTTATAATAATAATTTACATATTGTTTATCCTATCTAATAAGTCTCTTCTCTACCCCTCAGAGTTTTTCCCCTTGATTGCTAGTTTTCTTTTAGGAATCAAATATGAAAATGCAGTGCCCTTAAAGTCTTTAGATTTGTACACAATCAACAAGAAACAGAAATAATTCTGCATATGTTCTCCAAAGTAAAAGTTACATCCAATACATAACACTTCTTTAAAAACTGTAAGTAAAGATACTCCAGACCTACTCCCCTAAGCTATGCTTGCAGGCTCCATTCACAGATTAGGCACACAGAACTTCTTGATTTTTCCTGATAGTGCCCTAGAACAATCACCCTGTTTACATTTTACCAAAAAGAACTTGTTCACAACCATGTAGAATTTTTAGTTGAAAAGTGAATCCTCATAAATAAAGGGAAAGATATTCCCTGCTCAGGGATCAGAAAAATTAATATTGTTAATATAACCATACTACCCAAAGCAACCCATATCAAAATTCCAGTGGCATTTTTCAAAGATATATAACAAACAATCCTAAAATTTGTACAAACCACCAAAAACCTTGAATAGCCAAAGCTTCTTGAGAAAGAAGAACAAAGCTGAAGGCATCATGCTTACTGATTGCAAATTATACTACAAAATCACAGTAATCAAAACAGTACGGTATTGGCATCAAAACAGACACATAGATCCATGAAACAGAATACACTGCCCAGAAATAAACCCACACATATATAGTCAATAATTTACCACAAAGGAGCCAAGAATACACAATGGGGAAAGGATAGTCTCTTCAACAAATGGTGTTGGAAAAACTGGACAGCCACATGCAAAGAATGAAACTGCACCACTATTTTATGCCACACACAAAAATCAATTCAAAGTGGATTAAGGACTTGAACATAAGACCTGAAACCATAAACCTCCTCAAAGAAAGCAGAGGCAGTAAGGTCTTGACCTCAGTCTTGGTGACAGTTTTTTTTTTTTTTATTTGACACCAGAAACAAAGGCTACAAAAGCAAAAATCGACAAATAGAACTATATCAAACTGGAAAGCTTCTGCACAGCAAAGGAAACCATCAACAAAATGAAAAGGCAACCAATGGAATGGGAGAAAATATTAGCAAATCATGTATCTGATAAGGAGTTAATATCCAAAATATATAAAGAATTAACACAACTCAATATCAAAAACAAACAAACAATACAATTTAAAAACAGGCAGAGGATCTGAATGGACATTTTTCCAAAGAAGACATACAGAAGGCCAACAGGTACACAAAAAATTGCTCAACATCTCTAATCATCAGGAAAATGAAAATCAAAACCACAATGAGATATCACTTCGCCTCTGACAGAATGGCTATCAAAATGACAAGAAATAACAGGCATTGGCAAAGATGTGGGGATTAAAAAGGGAACAAACACACATGCATTGTTGGTGGGAATGTAACTGCTGCAGCCGCTATGGAAAAAGTAGGGAGGTTCCTTAAAAAATTAAAAATAGAACCACCGCATCACCCAACAATTCCATTTCTGGGAATTTGTCTGAAGGAAACAAAAACACTAACTCAAGAAGATATATGTGCCCCCATGTTCACTGCAGCATTATTTACAAGGAGTCCTGCCATTTGCAGCAACAAAAGTGAAACTTGAGGGAATTTTACTAAGTGAAGTAAGTCAGACAAAGACAAATATCATATGATCTCACTTATATGTGGAACCTTTTTTAAAATTTTTATTCTTTTTTTAAAGATTTATTATTTATTTATTTATTTATTTTTGGCTGCATCAGGTCTTAGTTGCGGCACGTGGGGTCTTCGCTGAGGCACGTGGGATCTTTTGTTGTGGCGTGCAGGCTTCTCTCTTCTCTCTAATTGTGGCGTGCGGGTTTTCTCTTCTCTAGTTGTGGCACACAGGCCGGGCGGGTGGGCTCTATAGTTGTGGTGTGCGGGCTCCAGGGCGCGTGGGCTCTGTCGTTTGTGGCACACGGGCTCTCTAGTCAAGGCACACAGGCTCAGTACTTGTGGCATGGGGGCTTCAGTTGCTCCGTGGCATGTGGGATCTTAGTCCCCTGACCAGGGATCGAACCCGTGTCCCCTGCATTGCAAGGCGGATTCTTTACCACTGGGCCACCAGGGAAGTCCCTGGAATCTTTCTTTTAAATTGAAGTACAGTTGATTTACAATGTTGTGTTAGTTTCTGAGGTATAGCAAAGTGATTCAGTCATACATGCAAAAGTTTTTCAGGTTCTTTTCCAATATAGGTTATTACAAGGTATTGAATATAATTCCCTGTGCTATACACAACAGGACCTTACTGCTATACGTGGAAACTTTTAAAAAAAAAAAAAAAACTGAGCTCATAAGGCTTCCCTGGTGGCGCAGTGGTTGAGAATCTTCCTGCCAATGCAGGGACACGGGTTCGGGCCCTGGTCTGGGAAGATCCCACATGCCGCGGAGCAACTAAGCCCGTGCGTCACAACTACTGAGCCTGTGCGTCTGGAGCCTGTGCTCCGCAACAAGAGAGGCCGCGACAGTGAGAGGCCCACGCACCGCGATGAAGAGTGGCCCCCGCTCGCCGCAACTAGAGAAAGCCCTCGCACAGAAACGAAGACCCAACACAGCCAAAAATAAAATAAATAAATAAATATTTTTAAAAAACAACAACAAAAATAACTGAGCTCATAGATACAGAGAACAGATTGGTAGTTGCCACAGGTAGGGGAGGGGGATGGGAGTGGGCAAAATGGGTGAAGGTGGTCAAAAGTTACAAACTTCCACTTATAAGATACATAAGTCGTGGGGATGTAATGTACAGCATGGTGACTATCACTGGTTAACAATACTGTATTGTACAATTGAAAGTTGGTAAGAGAGTAGACCTTAACAGTTCTCATCACAAGGAAAAAAAATGTAACGATATGCGGCAAAGAATTTAACTAGATTTACTGTGGCCATCATTTTGTAATATATACATATATGGAATCATTATGCTATACATCTGAAACTAATATAATCTTACATGTCAATTGTATCTCAATAAAAAAGCTAGTTTCACCTAGCACTATCCTTGATGATGCAGTAAAATGTATTAATTTGACTGAATTTTGACCTTTAAGTGCACAGCTTTTTAATAATCAGTGTGATCAAACAGAAAAGTATATATAAAACACTTCTACTGCATATTAAAACACATAGTTCTCTTACATGATTGGATTGCAAGCTGAAATAGCCTTTTTTCCCCTCCAGTAAACAGCATTTTTACTTGAAAGAACAACTGGCAGACAAACTATGGTTTTTGAGCCTTAGCTACTGGAAGATATTTTCTTGAGAGCGAATGCAATGAGTCTGTCACTTCGGGAAAACGATAGTTTTTGTTACCAATGATAAAATTCACATCTTGAAAAGCCTGTATCTGCCACCACGAACTTGACAGCATCCTAACACAGATATTTCTAATGAGATTGTTGGAGAAAAAAAATAAGAATCAAGTCGCTTCAACTTTCTTATCATAATGCAGTCCAAAAAATGCTTGGAGAAAGCATGTGAACCTAGCATTCTTCTTCCTCTCCCTCACTTTTTAATTTATAAGTTTTTCATACTTTCTTCCATGGACATTTTTCAACAAGTCTAAAACAAGCACAAATTCCACCTAACTGGTATCTTACCTGCATTATCAGAAAAATGAAGAAGTCCTGTATAATCTATGCTACGAAAGGGCCCTGCAGACAGAGTTTGGGGGGAGGAAGTGTACGAAAGTCTTGACTTACATATTTTAAGACACGTTGTGTGTCATGTGACATTTACTTGCACGATAACAATAAGTGGTTTTCTCTCTATGGTGACTGCCCTGCTCTTCAAAAGCCCACAGAGGATGGAATTCTGTTCTCTCAGCTAAGACAGTCAACAAGACTGCAATCACCCCTTCCTTTTCTCTTCCAGAGTATTTGATTTGTTCACTGCAGCAGATCAAGTCCTGATCAAAAAACAATAACTCACTATCTTACCCAAACTATAACTGGAGTTTTCAAATGTCTACATAAACTGAATGTAGCATTGGCAAAAGAAAAATTTGGCATCAATACTTCCAAAAAGCATATTAATATCTGTTCAAATAATGTGACTTTAAAAAAGAGTATTCATAGATTTCATACCCAGGAAAAGGTTTCAGCTAGACATAAACTGACGTATTTTATAACCTATTGATAATACTGATTAAACTGTATCCATTCTGTAACAATTAACCTTAACTGTAACTAAGGTAGATTGATGGGGGAGGTTGGATAGCTAAAAACTATCATATCCTTGTCAGTCATAAAAAAGAATGAAATTTTGCCATCTGCAACAGCATGGATGCTTAGTGAAATAAGTCAGACAGAGAAAGACAAGTACTGTATGTTACCACTTATATGCGGAATCTACAAAATAAAACAAACTAGTGAATATTAAAAAAAGAAGCAGACTCACAGATATAGAGAAAAAATGAGTGGTTATCATTGGAAAGAGGGGAGGGGGGAAGGGCATGATAGGGGTAGGAGATTAAGAGGTACAAACTACTATGTATAAAATAAATAAACTACAAGGATATATTGTACAGCACAGGGAAAGTAGACAATATTCTATAATAACTATAAATGAAGTATAATCTATAAAATTTTGAGTGACTACGTCGTACACCTGAAACTAATACAACATTGTAAATCAAGTATATCTCAATAAAAACAACAACAACAAAAAGAAACACTGATTAACCAGCAAAAAGTCAGAAGGTTAAGAAAACTCGTCCTGACCCTGACTGAAAGGAGTATGAGACAGTCATAAAGAGTGTTAAGGTCAGAATATGAACTTTCTAATAACACGAGCAACAGAGGGCTTGGAAATGAGATATTGTCTAGAAAAGTAAGAGGTCTTCAGCTTGTGCCCCTACTGAGATGAGATCAGAGCTGTTCTGCTAATGCCCCAATGATGATGATGGTAATAAACAGTCGTTGTCGTCGTCGTCGTCGTCGTCATCATCATCATCATCATCATCATCATCATCCGTTTACTGAGCTCTCACTGTCTGCAAGCACTGTTCTACCTTATTTACCTAGTGGAGACTATCAATGACCCCTTTTTACAAACGTGGGAACTAAGGCACAGAGAGGTCAAGCAACTTGGTCAAGGACACAGATTTCGTAAGTGGCAAAGTCGGGATTAGAACCCATGCAGTCTGGCTGCAGGACCCACACTTATCACTTCTACACTCTATTAACCGTCCCTCTAGCTCTGAGAGTAAGAACTCCAATGAGAATATAAGACTGTCAGTTAGTTGGCTGAATATGTTTCATGAGCGAAAGCTGTGAGAAAACACTATATAATGAACAATGTCCTCTACAACATCCTTACAGTATGTGTGACAGTTTCCCAAAGTTCTTTCTTATAATATCCCTTCTGGGCATAAATGACAAAAGTAAATGTGAGACTCTGCTCCTGTGGACCTGTACGCACTCAAAATAAACTGACCGTGAAATCCTCTTACTAGTTACATAAGGCTGCTAGCCACAAGTCAGTGTTAGGGGAACATGTACCCTAAAGAATGATTTGGTTTCAAATGGTTGATTTAGAGTCCTCCCTTCTGAAGGCAATTAGATAGTAGGTCAGCTGTGAGGACCACTCCTAGTTTCTTGCAATGCAGTCATGTCTTCTGGATGCGATCTTTCTATTCTCTGTAGCGGAGGTAAGGAGAGAAGACAGATTGAGTGCAGCCAAAAGTGGTAGTGAGTCATTAAGATACTAGTGAAAATGAAGAGGGGGCAGAATACAGCTTGTTCTTCTATCCCTCAAGACATTAGTATTCACTTGTACAAAAGACAGTTCCACTGATCCTGCGGTCTTATGGTGTTTGGAAAATAGAGGCTGTGTGAAGGTAAACAGTGACCAGGGGGATGGATGTGCTAAGTAATTCAGTGGGAGAATACTTTCACAATATGTATGTATATCAGATCATCACACTGTACACTTTAAATATCCTACAACTTTGTCAATTATACCTCAACACAGCTAGGGGAATAAAACAGTAACTGGTGGAAACATAGCTTGCTGCCATGACATAGTTAACAAACTGTGTTCCCTGGAATCTTAGGGTGGCTTGGGGATACTCCTTGGTGAAAAGGTCCTCCAATCCTGTCATCTAGATACTTGCTTTTTATTTTTAGGATTTTGAATAAGGTTCCATCTGAAATGGCTCTGCTGCTTTAAAAAGAAGTTTAAAATCACTACTTCATATTTTCCAGCTCTCTGGGGATAGTGTTTGGCTTGTTCATTAGATCTAAAAACACCAGAAATAAAAATCTTTTCTACCAATTTTTACAATTAGAACAAATAATTACATAAAAGTTATTTGAGTGCCAACAACCTGCCAAACTATATGTTAGACACTTGCTCTGAATGAAAGCAAACAATGCAGCATTGCTTGTATATATATATATATATATATATATATATATATATATACACTATAGAATGCTTCTGGCAGGATGTACAGGAAACTGGTCACAGTGGTTGGCTCCTGGGAGTGGGGAACTGCATTATATATATATATATATATATATATACACACATACCTGCTTAACTACGGCAACCATGCAACAATCATATTACCAAGGAACAAAGAGAATCAACTACCAAAAATCCATTCCTGCCAACACATCTTCATTAATATCAACACCCAACTTTCCCATTTCTATTTTAGTTCTTGATCCTACAGATGCGATATACACTGAGCAGTTATTAAGGTTGCCTTCTTTATCAACGACCTGGTTCTATCTTTTGTTTTCACCCCATAATATATAAAGAGGTGGCAATAAACAACAAGGTCCTACTGTATAGCACAGGGAACTATATTCAATATCCTATGATACATCATAATAGAAAAGAATACAAAAAAAGAATGTGTGTGTTGTGTGTGTGTGTGTGTGTGTGTGTATATCTCACTTTGCTGTACAGCAGAAATTAACACAATATTGTAAATCAACTCTACTTAAAAAAAAATCTTTGTCTAACCAGTGGGTTTTTTAAAAATTAAACTAAATATTTAATTCAAAGCAAAGAATATATATACAAAGAGGCTGAATTCTGTGGGAAAGACCAGCTCTTATGACATTAACTCACCAAAATGATCTGAAGGAAGAACTCATATTGTCGCACGTTATATAGTGCTTCTTTTAACATATAGGGCTGAAGTTCTTGACTCAAGAGTGGGTTCTTTGCTACTTTCTCGAGGATGGCTGTGTAGCGGTATGCCTGGTCCTGGACCACCTCAAGTTGGGAATCAACATGCTGAGTGGTGGCTGGGATTGTTTCCTGTAGAATAGCTGGCACTGGTTTGAGAGGTATAATAACAGAGACATGAGGCAATCTAAAAAGATTCAGAAGAAAAAGCCTAGAAAGTGGTCATATTTAAACATTAGGTTGAGTTAGTTTTTTTCCTCAACCAAATTAACAATGAGGAGGCATATTCAAAAAAAAAGAAGACATTGCCAGAATAATAACCAAAAGTTAAAGCAGATCAGCTATTGCTACAAAAATATAGAAGATGTTAAAGAATAGACAGGCGTTAGTGTTATGTGCTGTATTAACTATGTGCCTCTAGAAAAGCCCCTGTATCTCTCCTTCTGTGTATCTTCTTTACTACTGGTAAAAAAGAAAATAAAAGTGTACCACTTAAGAAACTCACTGGGATACTGAAAAATAACAGAATTGTCTAGCAAGACAGGAAACTTTATGAAGAATGGGCATTGACTTTTTAGAAGAGTTTTTAAATTGCAAAAAAAATTACCTTATTGTACTAGATCAGTGATCTGGTAAAAAGACACTAATACCTTCTCAGTGGGCCTACGGGTGTACCAAATGCATAAGGAAGTTACTTCTACTGGTAGGTCTTTGAGCAAATATTTCAAAAAAGTTTGAGTACTTTTTTTGAGTACTCAAAAAAGTTTGAGTACTTTCAAACTTACAGATAATGAATGCATTAAGTATATAACAGCATAGTAGAGGCTCCTGAATTTACAGACTTGCAGATATCTCCTCTTGGACTATTTCATTCCATTAACCACATCAACAATGGTTTGCTTTTCAGGGTGATTTTTACTTTTTAAATCACTGAATTTTATTCCCTTTTGGTTATTTGACTTGGAGTAAAGAATACAAAGCCCCACTGAACTGGGGAGGCTGGCCTCCAGAAGCCCCTCTTAATCCTTTTACTGATTCATGCTCCCATACCAGCTTCATGGTACATAAAATTTAAGGTCTTACCCCAATAAAATGAAAAATTACTATACATTATGAACAGTAGCTGTACCTCAGGTAGGGTCAAAACTGCAAACCTTAAATCTAAGAATGCCAGTGGTGTACTGTGAATTATTCTCCTCTGTTCCCATTAAATTTTAAACTTACCTAACCTATAGAATTAACTTAATGATATACCTACAGTCATCAATGCCTTCTCCTCCCTTTCCACAGTCTCGGTTAAATAAACGAATTCCAGTAACAATCATGGTGAGCTCTTTCAGCTGGCGTTCTCTGTCCTTCTTAGAAAGAGTTAGAAACGTCCCAAGCTCAGCCTGAGGAAAAACACTCTGTAGGGCAGCTAAAACAGACCACAATAAAGACAACAAAATGGTAAGTAAAGATATCAGAACGTAAAAAACAAGTTCCTTTCAGCAGAAAGTTAAGGGGCTTTGTCTTTATAGAGTTACTTAGATGATTCTTTAAATGTCTGATACCTGCTTCCAGAATACATGGCAAAATTTAGCATTTATCAAGAAAGCTGAGCTACTGAAAATAATGCCATTGCCTCACGTCTATTTTCATAATTAAGCATCCATCAGTAATTTTTTGGCAATGGGCATTAAAACAAGCTTTCTAATTAGGGCTCTGAGTAGAAAAAAATGATGCTTTAAACTAATTATGGAAGAAAGCCGTGGGAAGATTAGAGATATTGCCTATTCCTTATCTTAAAGTACGAAAGTGGGCAAGTATTTCCTGAGGATAAAACAGTGCCATTTCCCATCATCCATCCTAGGTGACAGACTCAACGCCTTTCATCAGTAGGAAATCTCTCCCAGCAGTCCCCGTTCCCCAATCAGCCTGGTTAATCATACTGCCAATGTTTCTGTAGTGAAACACTGTAATAGGCCCCTAGGTACATACAGCTCTAAGAAGATTAACAATATTCATTTCCCAAAAGTGCTACTTGAGTGTTAGTGTTGATACACTGTGTAAGAAAAATCTGGGTTAAGTTTTAACCTCTTATTTGTGCTAATTTTTTTTCAGATAAAAGAAGAAAACTTCCATCTTCAATACTTATAATTCAACATATTTTATAAGATACTATGTTCATGTATGTTCATGGATGGAATGGAAATGGTGTATATTTTTTACCTGTTGCCTCTCTGACAATCTTGATGTCTGTTGGGGACCCCAGCCCAGAGCGCAGTAACACGTAGCTGACGATCTTGCGGTAGAGGCTTTCCAGCTCTTCTCGAATACATGCTCGACTATCTGTAATTTCTCTGCTAACAGAGATTAATCTAGACTCTACGACCCGGTGATGTTCTTCGAGAAATTCCTCTAAAATTGGCAAAGGACAATGTTCCGTATATTGATACTTAGAATTCTTCTCATATAAGAAAATAGGACCAGGGGCTTCCCTGGTGGCGCAGTGGTTAAGAATCCGCCTGCTAATGCAGGGGACACAGGTTCGAGCCCTGGTCCAGGAAGATTCCACATACCGCGGAGCAACTAAGCCCGTGCACCACAACTACTGAGCCTGCACTCTAGAGCCCACGAGTCACAACTACTGAGCCCACATACCACAGCTACTGAAGCCCATGCTCCACAACAAGAGAAGCCACGGCCATGAGAAGCCCATGCACCACAAGGAAGGGCAGCCCCCGCTCGCTGCAACTAGAGAAAGCCTGCGTGCAGCAACGAAGACCCAACACAGCCAAAATAATAATAATAAATAAATAAATAAAAATTTTTAAACAAGAAAATAGGACCAGAGGAAAAATGGCTTGGTACGGCAATTCTACTGCATGAAAACAAGTATTTTCGTAAGATGTAGTAAGCAAAAAGAAACAGTGGCCAGCAAGTAACCTCAAGACAAAAATCTAGTGGGAAAGATTTACTACCGCGATTTAAATGGTATGCTTTATCAAAACACGTAAGCCTTTAAACAGACAATCCAAACGTAATAGCAGATGGGGCTAAAACCTCCTACTTAAGCGGAAAGTACACAAGACAATTTATAATATATATTATAAACACATACAGTATAAATATTGTACTATCTATATTCTCTAGGTAAGTAGGTGTAGTATACTGTATGTAAACAGTAATGTAATAAATGTATGTATGTAATGTATGTAATATAAATATCCATATAGGTAGTATAAATATTCCTCTTCAATTATGTGTATTTCTATTTTAGTTCTAGATAAATTTCCTTTGAATATCATTACTGTGATATGATGTTCCATCAAGAATGGTACCCCTCTCCCTTCCTCCTGTAATACAGTGAGGTTTAGGCTTAATCATGGAAGGAGCCACAGTTTACCAGCACTATAATTCTTGCAGCTAAGTCAATAAGACACCCTATAACAAGGGCAATAATTAACATATCAACCATGCCCAGTTCATAGCTATAATCTTACCACAAAAACAACTCAAACTTTGAAATTAAGAAAAATCTAAATTACATCATCAATTCCACTATTATTTATCGTTCTAAAATATTATTACTGATCAAAAAAGCAAGATATATGATTTTACACATGTAGCATAACTGAAAGGTTAATACAGAGAGGGAAAAAAAGACAACAAAAATCACCAAATGGTTAATAATGATTGAATTACAGTGGGGCAGAGGCAGTGTAGTCTATAGAGAAATTTCCTTTCCTTTTTTCTCTTGTTTCCAGTTTATTTTTGATGTATGTAAGAAACTATTTACATAAGGAAATATGTTCTAAGCTTAAATTTCCCATCAGTCACTTCATTTTTGGGTAAGTTACATAATTTAGGTAAGCATTATGCGATAATAATATAAACCAGGAAAAATAAAATCAGCAAATTAAAAAATTTTAACTTCAGTGAGCTGGTTGCTTTAAGTTATTATGTATTAGTGGTATAATAGTCAAAACACAATAGACTTGGAAACTTTTGACACTCACAAAGGCCACTGGTGTTCTTCTCATTTAGCATCTCCAACATTATTACATTCTTCAAAGTTGGAAAAAATTTCAAAAGATAAACGAAAAAGTTAAATTGTTCTTGGTCAACCAAATGAAGCCCTTGAGAAATGGAATATTGCCTGCCATCTCAGTAAACAAAGGATTTCACAGTCATCAGCACTTGCAGCCCTCCAGTGTGAGCCGGTGAGCCCTGAGGGAACTCTGGAAGGAAAGAATACCTGCCGCCTAGCAGCCATCAGACTGCAGCCACTCCCTACGGTGAGCCCTGAGGAAACTCAGGATGTGAAAACACATGATACTGGCTCCAGATAGCTGAGGTCCATATCAGTGAGCCCAGACTCTTGCATCTTCTCATACAAAGAAAAGCCCTAATTTCCTTAATTTGGTATATCAGTTTCCTTTAATTAACAATACTCTTTTGACGTTCAGACTATCTGCCCTTTGTTGCAAAACTTCTATATAACCTGACTCCCCTGCTTCCCTCCTCAGAGCAGTTCGCTCAGGGTTAGTTGAGATGCTGTCTCCCGGCTTGAAGTCCTAAAATTTCCCGCTGAATAATACATAACAATCAACTTTTAGGTTGTGAACGTTTTTTAAGTCAACACCCTTATTAGCTGAAATACAATATGAATCTTCTTTAAAAGGGTATCAAAATCGGTAGATATATGTTACCTCGACTTGTATAATTCATATCAAAATAGACTTGCATCTTAATGGTGTCCAGGGAAGGATTTTTACTGTCCAATAGCCGAGTCACGCAAAGCTAAAAAAGAAAATCACATACATGCTTCCAGTGATATTTTCTGAGACAATCAGAAGTATTTTCCAAAGTTATTCTCAAAATCAAAGAGCAACATCAAAGCCATTATTTCTGATATTTATCTACCAATGACCATTTTTATTACGTTTTTTCTCATTGAGGACTTTACGCTGTATAGTTTACTTAACCAACAACATTTATTAAGTAATAAGCTACTCCCCCTGAGTTAACCAATATTACCATACCCAAGTGACTAATAGTCTAGTTGGAGGCAAGGAACTTGACCTTTTGCTTAGTCTCTGCAGCCTGAATGTGGGTGAATGTGCCATGACGCTTATGCTCCTGTCTACAGCTCTTCCTGAGTCCCTTATTACTGTTTTGTTTTTTTGTTTTTGTTTTTGTTTATTGTTTGTTTTATTTATTTTTGGCTGCATTTGGTCTTCGTTGCTGCACGTGGGCTTTCTCTAGTTGTGGCGAGCGGGGGCTACTCTTACTTCTGGTGATAAGGCTTCTCGTTGCAGTGGCTTCTCTTGTTGCGGAGCACAGGCTCTAGGCGTGTGGGCTTCAGTAGTTGTGGCACATGAGCTTCAGTAGTTGTGGCACACGGGCTCAGGAGTTGTGGCTCACGGGGGCTACTCTTACTTCTGGTGATAAGGCTTCTCGTTGCAGTGGCTTCTCTTGCGGAGCACAGGCTCTAGGCCTGTGGGCTTCAGTAGTTGTGGCACATGAGCTTCAGTAGTTGTGGCACATGGGCTCAGTAGTTGTGGCTCACAGGCTTTAGAGCGCAGGCTCAGTAGTGGTGGCGCACGGACTTATTTGCTCCGCGGCATGTGGGATCTTCCCGGACCAGGGCTTGAACCCGTGTCCCCTGCATTGGCAGGAGGGTTCTTAACCACTGCGCCACCAGGGAAGTCCCCTCATTACTGGTTATCTGAGCCTTAACACTCTTTTTTGCTGATGATGGAGGTCATGTGCATTTTATAAAAAGCTGCTGTGGCTACGTCCCCTGCTCACAGACTTTCTCTGGCTCTACCTTCTGTTCCAAAATTTCTTCCTCTGGTCCATTTTCTCCTGTTTTTCCCCAAACATAGATGGCTCATCCCTTCTCTGCTTTGCCCCTTTAGAATAGAGGATCAACCTGAATTTTTCTTTTCTTCTCTCTTCTGCACCCCCCAAGCCCAGTCTTCCCCCATCTCACCTGTCAGACTTATATTATGTCTGCACCCAGAGGGGCACATCAACACCAACCCTCAACCCAACTCCCAGGCCACCAACCCTCCTTTCCTGGGAGGAGGAAGAGGGGAAAGCAGCAGTGAGGACGGAACATTATCTTTAGGAGACCCATGCACCTGGACCCCGCCAGGTGGAGAAGTGCCGTTCCAAGCACAGACTTTACAAATGCACAGACTAGCTCATCAACATGATTTTTAATTGAGAAACAATAAAACAATCTTTATCACTTGAATTATTATATAAATTGACAGTTAATGTACCTGTCATATTAAAAGTATATTGAGCACAGGGAACTATATTCAATATCCTGGCATAAACCATAATGGAAAAGAATATAAAAAAGAATGTATATAAGTGTATAACTGAGTCACTTTGCTGTACAGTAGAGATTGACACAACATTGTAAATCAACTATACTTCAATAAAAAAAGAAATTTAAAGAAAAAGTATATTGAGCTTGATTCTTTCCAACTTAGTTGAGTTGGAGGGGAAAAAAAGAAACAACTCTTATTGAGCCATGAAAAGGAGAAAAACATTTTCTGCCCCTCCTTGATTCTCCTCCACAGCTGTCCAATCAAATTTCTGAATAACCATCAGTCATTTCCCCTATCGCTAAAAACAGGCCTTATACCACATTCTCAAAGTCAGCACAGAAAGACCCAGCTCTCAGCTGCCTTAGAGAATCGTGGAGTCTCTTCTGCACAGTTATTGTAACGACATATTCCCCAGTTCCAAGCTTCCAAAGCTCTTCCTGACCCTCTAGCATCTGCAGACAGACCTGCACTCCACTATGTGAACTGCTGGCTGTGAGAGAAGATGGAGATGATGAAAATTTTCTCTGCCATCTGTCTGAGCTCAGAAAATATCACGTACAAGTCTGGGAAGGCTTGTTTCAAGTCTTTTGTGTGAAGGAGGGAATTAAAATCATTAAGCCCAGGAAGAAAAAGATAAATGTTGAAATTTTAGGAAATACATTGAGGAATATCTAGAAAATAAATATTTAAGCATCTAAACCCAGTGAGTCAAACTTAAAATATATGAAAAAATTAACAATGTCTAAAGTTCCTGCCCTCTTTAGTTCTTAAAATTGCTTTTCAGGCACACCTACTTGATTCTAACGATGAATTCTTTGCTCTGGGTTCAATTTTTCCCTTAGAATTGAAAAACACAAATTACATTGAATCAATAATTATATGAATCTTAATTTAGTACTATAATTTTACAGTATATGACAAGTCAGTTAATAATGTTCTCAATGTAACATTAGATTAATAACAAGCTGTCTCTGAAATACTGTGGCAGACACTGCTACCTGCCAGTATCCATACCCCTCCTTCCTTACTAACAAAGCCCCAGTTTGGATTAAGGCAAAGACTTGGTCAGCTAAAAAAGGAAAGAAAAAACAAATCAATATCCCAGGCTCACTTGCAGTATCACTCTAGTCAATAAATGCAAACAGACGGGAGGGATTCTGGGAAAGCCTGTTATTTTCCAAAAAGAAAGTGACAGACCCAATTGCACACACATTTTGACCTTTGTCCTCTTACCTTATGCCTGCCTAGAGGTGGGAGAGCTATCTTGTGACCCTGGAGTGAAAACACATGCATGATGGTGACCCGGGAAGTCAGGAAAAATAGCCTATGTACCTCTAGACTTCGTTTTATGAGAAAAAATAAACCTCTCATTTGTTTGCACCACTATTTGGTGGGGTTTTCTTTCACAGAACTGAAGGCAATATTGACCAACACAAATACTACATTTAGAATTGCAAGTAATAATTCAAATTTGAGAACTGTTGGATAATCACCTTTACAAGTTTCTGCACATCACCTTTCTTGAGAGTTCTATCCATGTTAAAGCCATTACTTGGGTCCAGGACAACAGCTTTCACCTGAGAGTAGGAAAGAGTCCATTAAATTTATTTCATGTTACTACAAAATTAGCTTAACAATTTTCCATTTTTTAAATAACGGCCTCTTGACTACCCAGCAGTTGATTATTCAGCTGATTTTCTTATAACCCAATTCATCCACACCTTCATTAGAGGCTGAAGAAAGGGAGCAATAAGAATCAAACCTGAACATGGTGTTAGAAAAAGGACATGGAGAAACAGGTTGAAAGCAATGGCTAGATTTTACATTGGGAAACTGAATATTTTTATCGTATTTTTTATTGTGTATTGTTAAAACAAAAGCAAGAGTAGAGAGACTGAGGCAGGAGACAGATGGGCTCCAGGCTAGGCATTTACCCCTAGTCTCCTGTTTACATTTCATAGGGCAGCAAAAAGTGGGCTTCAGGCCAGACACTTATAGCTAGTCTCCTGTTTGCACTTCCTGAGACAGGAGTTAAATGGTCTCCAGGTTAAACATTTGAAATCAGTCTCCTATTTACTCTCCGAAATGGAAGCTACCACAGGGACAGGGTAAATAGCCAAGTTTTGTCTCTTGGGGATGCCTTAACATAACAGTCATGGCGAGAACAAAGAGGGGCACAAACTTGTTTGAGTAAAGGATCAAGGGATCTCTGCTTCCCTCCCACCCCACCCTTGGGGCAAGGGAGTCACTAGGCTTGCGCAGAAAGTCTCCTTGGGGGGTCAAAAGTCAGGGGACAGGGCTTCCCTGGTGGCGCAGTGGTTGAGAGTTCGCCTGCCGATGCAGGGGATGCGGGTTCATGCCCCGGTCCGGGAAGATCCCACATGCCGCGGAGCAGCTCGGCCTGTGATCCATGGCCACTGGGCATGCGCGTCCGCTCTGCTCCACAACGGGAGAGGCCACAGCAGTGAGAGGTCCGCGTACCGCAAAAAAAAATAATAAAATATAAAAGGGGGGAATGCCAGGCCACAATGAGTCTTGCTTCTCCCAGATGCCTTTGCATTGAGACCCATCTTGGCTGAGAGGTGCATGCGCACCTAGGGAGAGGGTCCTGAAACAAATTAGCCAGGGAGGGAAAAACAAGACGATTGCCAGAAGGAAGGCAAAGACCTGGAAGAACTGACCTACATATATGATTTAATTGCCTGTTTACTGCACTCCTCCTCATGAGGGAGGACGCCCACACCCTTTCTCTCCACATGTGCATCTCTGCTTAGCTTCTTTTTTTCTTTTTTAATAAATTTATTTATTTATTTGTTTATTTTTGGCTGCGTTGGGTCTTTGTTGCTGCGCACAGGCTTTTCTCTAGTGCGGCAAGTGGGGGCTACTCTTCATTGTGGTGCGTGGGCTTCTCATTGCAGTGGCTTCTCTTGTTGCAGGGCACAGGCTCTAGGCACACGGGCTCCACTAGTTGCGGCACATGGGCTCAGTAGTTGTGGCTTGTGGGCTCTACAGCACAGGCTCAGTAGTTGTGGCACACAGGCTTAGCTGCTCCGCAGCATGTGGCATCTTCTGGGACCAGGGCTCAAACCCGTGTCCCCTGCATTGGCAGGCGGATTCTTAACCACTGCCCCACCAGGGAAGTCCCTGCCTAGCTTCTGTCTTAACTAAACAAACTGTTTCTCTGTGTGCTCTCCCACTTGTTGTTGTGCTGTGTCTCTAATAATAAACATTCTACCTGTTTTTACAGTTTTTGCCTCCATAAGTAATGCATTTTCCACTGGGGGCAAGAGCCAGGGTAAAATAGCTTCTAGCCTCTAGCCCTTGCTGGTCTGGTGGCTAGGATTCCTGGTTTTCATCCAGGCTACCCAGGTTCAACTCCTGGGCAGGGAATTAAGATCTCACTTCACGCCATCGCTCACTGCTGCCTCTCTGAGATGAAGGCAATCAGTAATTTTTACAACAGTGAACAAAAATACATCTTAAAAAAACTCCCACATAGGAAAACATTATTGATGTTTCTAAAACTTACCAAGATCTTCTAAATCAGTCTCCTAAATCGAGAACTAACATGCTTTATAGACTTAAAAAAAATATTTTTGGCTAACTTGTCCAACGGTCTCAGTATGTTTTCAACGGAATAACAGGAAAACACCACAGAATTTTAAGAGGAAAACAGGCACCGCTTAAACACATTTTTTTTTTTTTTTTTTTTTTTTTTCAGACCGGGGGCCTCTCACTGTTGTGGCCTCTCCCGTTGCGGAGCACAGGCTCCGGACGCGCAGGCTCAGCGGCCATGGC
>NW_006794635.1:442220-449969 GCF_000442215.2 Lipotes vexillifer
CCCCTGCATCGGCAGGCGGACTCTCAACCACTGCGCCACCAGGGAAGCCCTAAACACATTTTTTAATAAAGCAGTAATTCACAAAAATATTCATTCTTACCATAAAAGCAACCAGAGTTTCAGAAACAATCTCTCCATGGGCTGCACATTCTTGTCCTATTTCTCGAATGATATTCTTTATAACACTTTCAGCCTGAGTGGGAAGCATTCTGGCTAAATAAAAAGATTTTTTAAATTGCATTTATATACTATTTTTTCCTCTTTAGATTTCACCACTAACATATTTGTAAAGTCATATTATTTATTAACTTATTAGTATTTACGAGTATCTAGGCCCCTCGTGTTTTCATTACTTTGTTTCATATTTATAAAAAATGACAGTGAGAGCAACTGGAATGTTTCAAATGATTGAAACATTCCCTCTTTATTTAAATGATGGTGGTCACCCAAAGTACATTTATAGCATGATATTTTTAAATTTAAAAAATGGTTAAGATCCCACATGCCGCGGAGCGGCTGGGCCCGTGAGCCATGGCCGCTGAGCCTGCACATCCAGAGCCTGTGCTCCGCCACGGGAGAGGCCACAGCAGTGAGGCCCGCGTACCGCAAAAAAAAAAAAAAAAAAAAAAAAGTTAAACACTATTGGGGGCAGGGAGGAGTAGAATTAATGAGAAACCCCACTCCCATTTGTGTAGGCGGCCGAGTACAGCTTGAAAGAGGAAATGCTTATTCCACCACATTCACTAAATGACCTTTCATAATTATAATGACTCTTGGAAAACAATTCTTGCTTGGATCGTCTAAATTCTCTTTCTAGCACATCCAAGTTGGCATTTAGACTCTTGATTAAAAACATAAAAGCAAAAAATATTACAGGAGTTATGCATCACGGAAAAAAATGAACTCCTGGTTATTAATTCCATTTACTAGAAACCGGGAAAAGGTGGCGGGTTTTAATGTCTATCAGGTTTTCTGATTCGTACCAGTAACTGAGCACAGGGGAAATAAGCATGTAGAGAATAACAAAGGCAATCCCAGGTAGATAAAGCTAACTTTCAGCATTATTAGGGTTCAGGTAAGGTCAACAACACGTCATCTTGTCCAATAGAACCGGAGTGCCCAGTGTCCATTGTGACCCGACCATTTTCTAGCTGAGACCTCGGGCATCTGCTTCACCTTTCTTTGAAGCGGTTTCTCATCTGAAAAATATAGATTCGACTACTACCCTCTCCCCGTAGCTGTCGTGAGGACTGAATTCTATACATTTAGTGGTTAAAACTGTGCGTGGCAGAAGGTAAGCGCTTAAAACAGCAGCTCCTAACGAGCCCGTGCTCAAAGGTTAGCCTTGCGTGTGCGCGTGCGCGAGCGCCCTCGGGCGCTGGGCCCAGGCCGCTCACGACTCCCCTCAGTACCCGCCCCTGCTTGACTCTGGGAAGCCTAAACCCCCAAGTTCAGGCCGTCGGGGGCGTGCAAGCGGCCCCGAGCAGCGGCGAGCGGGCTCAGGCGCCGGTGCATTACGGGTTAGAAGCCTGACCTGCGGACCTGGGCGCCTCCGGCCGGAAGTGACCGCTGTTTCCGTTCAGCGGCGGCGCCCAGAAAGGAGTCCTTACCGACAGTTCAGCCTCAACCAGCCTAGACGGGATGCTCCAGCGGCCCAGGCTCTGTCCACGGCCCCACGCTCGCTTCCTCGCGGGGTACACCCCGGACTCAAGGGCGCGGAGCCTCGAATGGGCTGACCTTGGCCGGAATGGAGAGCTGGAGCCGCGTCTACCCGATTCTTCCCCGGGGTCTTTGCGGGGTCCTTCTGGGCAGCTGGGCTCTCTAGGAGGCAGCGTTATAACCATGGAAACCGAACGCTAGGGCCCGAAGGGGGCGGGACCAGGATGTGGGTAGGGCCAAGGTGGGGAGGCGTGGCTGGGTCCAAGCTTGAGAGTCTTTCCCAGGAAGATGGACGAGAATAACTTTATAAAACAAAGACAAACAAATACAGAGAGACCCAGGGACTTCCCTAGTGGTGCAATGGTTAAGAATCCGCCTGCCAACACAGGGGACACGGGTTCGATCCCTGGTCGGGGAAGATCCCCCGTGCCACGGAGCAACTAAGCCTGTGCGCCACAACTACTGAGCCTACGCTCTAGAGCCAGGAAGCCACAACTGCTGAGCCCGCGAGCCACAACTACTGAAGCCCGCGCGCGCCTAGAGCCCATGTTCTGCAACAAGAGAAGCCACCGCAATGAGAAGCCCACGCACAGCAATGAAGAGTAGCTCCCGCTCCCTGCAGCTAGGGAAAGCCTGTGCGCAGCGATGAAGATCCAACACAGCCAAAAAAAAAAAAAAAATACTACAGAGAGACCCAAATCCCAGGCAGAAGGAGGCAGGTTCACTACACCTCAGTGGGTTAAGGGTGTCAAAAACAAGATTTCTTAAACAAGAGTATTAACTTGGTAGCATGGAAACCTATGCAGCCTTTTAAAAAAGGGGATACAGTGGGGGAGGCGAGCAGAGGCCAGTTCCTAGAGATGGGAAAACGGAAGGGTTGTATTCTTGAGAAATGCAGTGCATATAAAAGTATTGTTGCTGGAAATAATAAACAATCCATAACAGGAACAGAAAAGAGTTTTAACTGAGGCTGACAGCCCTGGACACAGCCTCTCAGATAACTCAGGAATTGCTCCTGAAAAGCATGGTTTTCAACAATTTTATATTTTGTCAGAACAAAGAATATCAAACAAGTCAGGGATGCATTCCTTCAGGGTTTCAAAAAAACAGATTAGCATATACACAGCCAGTCAGTATGGCCTTGGCACCAGGAAGGAAGTCTTATCATTGAAGGAGTACCAGCATTGGCTGCCAAGGAAAGAGCTCTAATTTTAACACAGACAGGGTCAATGCACTTTTCTTTAATGATTAAAGCAGAGGTACAGTGTATGTTTGATAGGCCACAAACCAGCTGCTTTAGTTAGCATAAAATTCAAGATAAATTACGTATAAGCCAGGATGACTTTCCCCATACCTCAATATGTGAACATTTCTTCCATTAGTGTCTAGTTTTTAAAAAAACAAAAGAAGGATCACAGTTTAATTTCATGTCCTCTTGTTCAAAGGAAGTCAGTAATAGGATAGCCCAAGATGCCAGAAGAGAAAACTGCACGTTCTAGAAGCACATACAACACATCCATCCTGGAGACGGAATAATGAGGTTTTGGCCTTTAATGGTAATGTTCGTTAGGTCCACCTACTGACATGAAAGTACGAAACAGCATTAAAATGATATTAGAGGGCTTCCCTGGTGGCGCAGTGCTTGGGGGTCCGCCTGCCGATGCAGGAGACGCGGGTTAGTGCCCCGTTTCGGGAAGATCCCACATGCCGCGGAGCGGCTGTGCCCGTGAGCCATGGCCACTGAGCCTGCGCGTCCGGAGCCTGTGCTCCGCAAATGGGAGAGGCCACAACAGTGAGAGGCCCGCATAACGCAAGCGCTGATCCTGTGCGTCCGGAGCCTGTTGCTCTGCAACGGGAGAGGCCACAGGAGTGAGAGGCCCGCATAACGCAAAAAAAAAAAAAAATGATATTAGAAGAAGAGCGTAAAACAACAAAGTTTTATTTTTAAAAAGGCTACTGCCAGTAATTTTTCTCAAATTGCAAGCAAATATACCAAATAAACTTTACTTAAGGACATTCACAAATTATTAGGAAATGAATCAACACAAAAAATACACAAGTCATACTATAAAAGGATTATTTATCTTCCCCTTCTAGAAAATTTTTGTAGAATGTGGATGTGCAAAAATAGATTTTTAGAGTAGCAAGATACATAATAGCAAAACACTGGAAATACAAACACCTGAGATTTAAGGAATGTTGATAAAGTAAAACATTAGGCAGGCATTTAAAATGTGAGTAAAAACCTGGTGTTTGTCTTATATTTTTAAAAAGCCAAATGCAAAATATATATACAGTATGACCTCAACTATATTCATATACATATATACATAATATATAAAAAGCGTGTAAGTCAATTTACCAATATCCTTAGCAGCGTGTGGATCTAAGTTATTTATTTTATTTATTACTTTATTACTTATATGAGTATGGGTTAGTTATTATTTTTATTCCTTTATACTTTTCTGGATTTCTAGATTTTCTATAATGAGTATATAGACTTATGATCTATAAAACAAAATAGAGAAAAAAATGAGAGGACTAGCTATTCGTAGAAACTGAGCCCAATTTGGAAACTAAATACACAAAGTAACACAACAAAAAAGAAAGTGATACAGCAAAATTTTAACAGTGGTTATATCTAGGCAATGAGAGCATGGCTGTTTTCTTCTTTATACTTTAAGATATCTACCAAAATGTGTTTCATGAGCATATATTACTTATGTTAGAATATTAAATATTTTGGGGGACTCCCCTGGTGGTCCAGTGGTTAAGACTCCATGCTTCCACTGCAGGGGGCACGGGTTCAATCCCTGGTTGGGGAAGTAAGATCCTGCAGGCTGCGTGGCATGGCCAAAAAAAACAAAGAAGAAAAAGGAACCTTAAATATTTTTTAAGATGGTAAGAATAATTCCATCATGTTAGGTATAATTTTAAACCAATGGGCAAATCCTGGCACAAATACTTCCTGAGTGTGTCTGCTACTGCTAGTTGCCTACCTAATATACAAGTTCTTCTCCCATACCAACCCTGACTGTGTTGTAAATGACAATGTTCTATTCTGAAAGAAAAAAAAAAGGTATCTCAACACCCCCCGCTTTCAGCTAGGGGTGACCTGTGACATGGTCCTGGCCAATGAGATGTAAGTGGAATCACTGGATGGAGAGGCAGAGAAAGGCCTTTCATATTTATGTCTATCTCCTTCCCTTTTCTTTGTACTTGAAATGAGAATGTACTGGCTGAAGTTCCAGCAGCCTTATTGTGAACATGAAGATGAGAACCACAGCTTAAGGGTGAGGAAACAAAAATCTACAAAACAGCCTGAGTTCCTGGTGATATCTCAGAGCAGCCATATCAGTCTTCTTGACTGGCTACCTCCAGACTTCCCATAACATCAGAGAAAATAAACCTCTATCTCATTATTTAGGTTTTCTGCTACATTCAGCCAAATTCAATCCCTAACTGCTACCTACAATAGGTGTGACTTTGGAAGTATTATTTAGCCTTTTGTGCTACATTGAATAATTGGCCCTAATTCTTCACTCCTCCTTGCGTGCACACCCTTGTTATGGACTTATGTGGAGTATCCTTCCTTGCCCTTTGAGTTTAGCTATATGACTTGCTTTAGCCAATGGGATGTATGCAAGTGACAGTGTATCAAGTTCAGAGTCGAGGCCTTAAGAGACCCCATGTTTCTTCTTTCCCTCTTGAGCTTGTGTCATTGTCATGAGAAGAACATACCCTGGCTAGCTCTTGGGTCCCAGGAGAAGAATGAGAGGCATGTGGAGCAGAATTGCCTGAACCAGTCTTTCAATGAGTTGCAGAGCTGTCCAGATGGGCCCAACCTAGATCAGCCCAACTCCAGCCAACCTATAGATGTGTGGTAACAAATAAGCATTGTTTTAAACCACTGAGTTTTGGGGTAGCTTATTATACAATATTACTGTGATAATAGCTCATCTATAAACCTCTCAATGGTCCAAATTTCTCATTTATGAAACAAAGAGAATAATAGCATCTACCTCATAGATTTGTTAGAATAAAATGAGGAAATCCTTATGAAGCACTTAGCATAGTGTCTGGCATAGCTTAAGGGATCAATACATTTTAGATATGATTATTACCTTTAACACTATTGTTGACAAAATCAATATGAAAATGTATTTCACAATCCCATGACTTATTGGACTTCCAGTCTTTGTAGACCAAGTTTTTTCTAGTTTTAACATGGCAGCAATTTAAAAAGAAACATGGAGGAACTAGAGAGCCTCCAAAAAATGATAAGAAGAATCTTGTCAGAAAGAAATGGAAGGAGTTGGATATATTTACCTTAAGAAAAACATGCCCTGAGAACTAGTCTCAGTTTTGTTAGAAGAGAAAGAGGACTTTATGTTGTTTCAGAACACCAGAGTACAAATCTACAGACAGTAGTGGATCTAACTTAACATAAAGCAAACAGAGTTGACCAGTTGTGATAGAAGTCATAGGAGAGAACGTGAGCTCCATTTTACTGAATGTTTTTAACTCAAAGATAAATAGGATTACCTTCACGGAATGGTATAGACTTAATTCCTATGATTAACTGACTTTAAGATGTCAGGGATCAGGGACTATCACACTTTTAAACAGGGGAATATATATATGTGAGTGTGTGAGTGTGAGTGTGTGTATGTGTATTTCCCTAAAGTCTTAAGAGCAAATGAGTTGAGCATTTTAGCATGTTTACTAATTTCTGTTGAATGGTGGACAGTGTAAATGTTATCCTTGTTGAGTGCCTGAATTTTGTTGTCTCCCTTCAAGGAGTGTTGAGCTTTGGGTTTTTTTAGGCAGCTAAGTTATTTGTGGATCATTTTGATTCCTTTGAAAACTGTGTTTCAGCTGTACTAGGAAGAGGCTAGAGTAGCCTTCACTCCAGGGGCAATTTTGCCCCACTACTAAGTAATGACTGCTCAGAGGTTTTCACGAGGACTTCCCATTCTGACTGGTCAGAGCTCAAATGTCTGCCCATCCTCTGTGATTTCTGGGAATCATTTAGCTTGCAACTCCCCGGTTATTCTTTGATGGGCTGTGTGGATTTTCAGTCGATGTATGCACAGCTAAACATTTAGCAAAGACAGATTTATGGAGCTGTGCTTTTTTTTTGTTGTTGTTGTTTTTTAAATTCTGCCTTTCAAATTCCAGCTCCCTCAGCCTCTGGGAAGGCTGGTCTCTGTCTCCTCAACTCAGCTAGATCTCTAGTCTCTGTTTGGGTTTATTTTCCAAGTATTCTGGAAATTGCCTCCACGCAGAAAGTTAGGGCAGGCATTCAACCTCATATGCTCCCTTTTTCTCAGGCATCACAGTCCTGTGCTGTCTGTCTTCCAATTTCTGAAAACAGTTGCTTTATATATTTTGTCCAGTTTTCTGGTTGTTTGTGGCAGGAAGTTCAGTTCAGTCCTTGTTATTCCATCATGGTCAGAAGTGGAACTGTGGATAATCTTGGAGAGAGGATAATAGGAAACAGTCATCTAGGAGAGTAGAAAAGTATGCTTAATAGAAAATTTCAGTTCATTGCTGAGAAGGATGGATATTCATCTGAAGGTTACAATCATGAATATAAAGTGAAAGCAATCTGCCAAGTTGAGTGACTTTCTCCAGACATTGCTGAGTAGCTCAGGGGCCCCTGGGAAAAATAGATGGTTTTCCTAGTCCAGAATTGGAGTGTTGCCAGAATAGCTGTTACAATGATAGATCAGGACTTTTAAACCAGCCTCGATCAACAAAAGCAATTTAGCAGTTCTTTAGATACTGCAAAGACCTTACTAAGAAAGTTTCCATTTACTAACAGAGATATATAATGAACATTTGCAAGAGTTTACCAAGTTATTTCACAGATAATAACAAATGAGTGGTTCCTTACAACAGCGTCACAAGAGCGTGAACTATTGTTCATTGCATTCTACAAATTCAAGATTCAGAGAGCAAAAAAGACCAGCTTAAGATTACACAGCTACTAAGTCACAGGGCCATCTTAGTTCTACTGCTCAAATAAGTATTTCAGATTTGAAGGGAACTCTTTTAAGATTCTAAGAAAAGTTCTAGACTCTTTCC
>NW_006794635.1:449979-452325 GCF_000442215.2 Lipotes vexillifer
CCCAGAAAAATGCATAAGGCCCCTGATTTTACATGTAATTTCAGAGAATTCAGATTCTCTGAAACTCATGCAAGTGTCAGTAGATTACAATTCTCGAATGCACCTGGACAGTGGTTATGTGGATGTTCACTTTATAATTATGTATTCAATGGTGCATATGTTATATTAACGTTTTCTGTATGTGCTGTATTTCATAATGAAAAGTAAAGAAAAGGCACAATAATGTAGAACTTCTCTACTTTGGGTTATGCTTTTTGGCTATAGATCATTAAAATAGAGCTGCATCCTGGTTTCCAAAAAATCCTCAAAAGTTAAAAAAAAATCCAGATCTTGTGCTTTTCACCGTACCTCATTCTTCTTCTCCATTATTATCCATATGCTATGCAATGGTTGGCTACTTAAAAAAAAACAAAAAACACAGCCATTGTGTTAGTCTACGTAATATATGTGGTATACCGATTTTGAAATGGAGGAAGTCATAGTCTTAGAATTAGCTGACAATTTCCTTTCCAGATTAACTTTTATTCTCCACAAAAATGCTTGCTAATGGAAAGGGAAGCTGAATTTTCTGGGTAATGATGAAAAAGAAACTGTGGCACAAGCAAGACAATGCAAGTTGCTCCTTACTACAGTTTCCCTTAGAAAAAGCATGAACTATTTTCAGTCTACTTCCCACATCCTTTCAGTCAAGAAGATCACAAGATCATTTTTTTTTTAAATATTTATTTAGGGCTTCCCTGGTAGCGCAGTGGTTGGGGGTCCGCCTGCCGATGCAGGGGACACGGGTTCGTGTCCCGGTCCGGGAAGATCCCACATGCCACGGAGCGGCTGGACCCATAAGCCATGGCCACTGAGCCTGCGCATCCAGAGCCTGTGCTCCGCAGCGGGAGAGGCCACAATGGTGACAGGCCCGCGTACCGCAAAAAAAAAAAAAAAAAAAAAAAAAAATTAAAAAAAATTTATTCATTTGGTTGCATTGGGTCTTAGTTGCAGCAGGCAGGCTCCTTAGTTGCGGCAGGTGGGTTCCTTAGGTGCGGCTCACCGGCTCCTTAGTTGCGGGTCACCAGCTCCTTAGTTGTGGCATGCAAACTCTTAGTTGCAGCATGCATGTGGGCTCTAGTTACCAGACCAGGGATCGAACCCGAGCCCCCTGCATGGGGAGCGCAGAGTCTTATCCACTGCGGCGCCAGGGAAGTCCCACAAGATCATTTCTTAATCAACTTCCTTAGAGAGATTCCTCTTTAGAGGTTAGTTACATGGGCACAGATATGAAGAGGCAGAAAAAAAAGCAAATTTTGAGTTTCCTGACACAAAAATAGCAAGCTTCTTAAGTTCATTAGGCTGACCCTTAAAAATCTACTTTTCTTTATGATCGTCAATTACCTTTAAAAATAAAATGAATGATGAGCAAAAGCATTAATTATTTTTGTTTCCCACCTTTTCCTCCGTCACATGAATCAGCCAGTGGGGAAACAACAAACCTTAAGATCAGATTTTCACAACCTAGACGGGGTTGGGGGGAACCTGAAACACTTACTGCAGATCCCCAAGCATGGGGTCCTGCTCTTTCGTGTGCTTCAAGAGACTTGAAATCACAAGAACACAAAATGAAAAAATTAAATCAGTGAATTCTATTATAATCAAAATCGAGCCTCTAAAAAAAAAAGTGAAGGCAATAGGTTCTTTCTTAAAGGTATTTCCCCCCCAAACCAGGTAAATATCGTACACATAAAAAAAAAAAAAATTGTACACATAGTCCTAATGAGGAAAACAGGAACTAAAGAATAAAAACCTTTGCATTACAGCCTCTGTGGCAGTGATTCTCAACGCCGGAGAGTGAGGGATAGCATATCAGAAATACCATGGGAGCCCCCATGGTAAACTCTGGTATCTTATCTACTTACCTACTCTGTATATGCAGATAATGTTACTAGGTAGCTTTCACTCACCCACTCCCACACCCCAGTCCTTACATTAAGAACCAAGTCTTCATTATTGCCTCTTGGATTACTTCAATTCTCTCCATTCCCACTTCTTCTGAATTTATTAAAGCAACTACTTTTTGGGGGGACTGGGCCTGGATTACTACAGCAGCCAACTAAATAAGCTCCCTGCCTCCAGTCTCATATCCCTCCAAATCCTTGCCTACACTAAAATGATACTTCAAAAATGGAAATCTGATCAAGTCATTCCCCTGCCTAAAACCTTATGAAGGCTTCTCAGTGGCCTTGGGGTAAAGTCCAAACTCCTTGGCACGGCATACAAGGTGATCATGATCTGATCTCAGCTCAGCCATCCAACCTCAGCTCTCACAACTACCTCCACTCCCACAAGACCACACTCTTT
>NW_006794635.1:452346-467803 GCF_000442215.2 Lipotes vexillifer
CACAAGACCACACTCTTTCTACTCTCTGGCCATGTTGCATTACTTGCTGGCCTCCAGATCTTTGCACAGAGGTTACTTCCTCTATCTGAATGTCCCTTTTCCCTCTTCACCTGGTTAATTCCTCCATGTTTTCAGAAGCCATGTCTCCTATGAAACTTTCTCTGACCTGTCAATATTGGGTTTAGAGTCCTAAACCTTCACCTCCATCTGATTCCAAAACATTTTCACCATCCCAAGAGGAATGTCCATAGCCCATGCCCCCAGTACATACACCTGACAGAGCTCTCAGTACTCTTGGGAAGTCTATTTTCTTGTCTGTCTCCCCGACTAGACCACAAGCTCCTTGAAGGCAGGGAACATATTTTGTGGAATCCCCAGCATCCCTAAGAACAGAGCCTGGGATGTAATAGTCACACCAGACGATCTGGGTTAGGGAGGTGAGTTTAGGAGTGGGCGAGTGAAAAAAAAGAGAAATTTTAGATGGCTTTAATGCCTTTATTGAAAAGTTAGCGTGATTTTGGAAGGAATTACAATTTTGGAGGGAAGAGGAGGCATTTAAATGAGAGGTCTTCAGATATTCCTCTGACATAACTTTTGATTCGCATGCTTTAGGATGTCTTACCTACCTCCAAGTACCCCTTTAAACATCCCCAGGAAGAGAGGATGCTTAGTCTTCTCTCCTTCCATCCATGCCTCAAACTAGAGTCAGCCCCTGTTTATTGGCCCCTATGTTTTTTATTTCTTCACAATATGCTTGGACTATTAGCTCAAAGCCTGCCAGTGCCAAACTCAAATTCTTACACATCCAATTGCATTAAATAGAACCCAAACAAGCATATTTTTTAGCCATTTAGAGCCTGCCTGCCTCTCACAAAACTGCAACTAATATCTGCTAGCCATAGATAAGACAAACATTGTAGCTGTAAAAGACTCCAAACCATTGCTGCCTGTCTTAGCTCAAGCAGCTAAAACAAAATACAGGCTGGGTGGCTTAAACAAAAGGCGTTTATTTCTCATAGTTCTAGAGGTTGAGAAGTCCAAGATCAAGGTGCCAGCCTGGTCAGGTTCTGGCGAGAGCTCTCTTTCTGGTTTGCAGACATTCCTGGTGTCCACATACTGAGGGTGGAGAGGCAGCAAGCCCTTTGATGTCTCTTCTTATAAGGGCACTAATGCCATCATAGGAGCTCCACCCTCATGACCTTATCTGAACCTAATACCTCCCAAAGGCTCCGCTTCCCAGTACTATCATATCAGGTGCTAGGGCTTCAACATAAGAATTTGTGGAGGACAAAACATTCAGTCCATAACACTGCCCTTCAGAATTCTCTGACCAGAGATGTCTCTCATTGCTGAAGGACATCATCTAGATCTGTAAGTCCCTCTCCGATTCCCTTTGGCCCATGACTTCCTTTTCCCTCATCCTCCTTCTATTCTTGGACTTTGCTCTTCCTTATGAATTTTAGGATCATCTTTTCATGTCCCAGAAAAAAACTTATTGGGATAGTTATTGGAATTGTTTTGAATCTATAGATCTATTTGGGCATGTTTAAATCTTTTTATCCTTTAAAATTTCTATTACTGAACATAAAATGCCTAATACATTTTGGCCTTAACTCTTTCAATAAAGTTTTAAGTTTTTATTCATAGAAGACTTGAACATCTTCTGTTATATTCTGATTGTTTGTGGCCAGTATGTAAAATTACATTGGCTTTTGTGCGTTGATTTTTGCTAAACTCTCTTATTAATTCTACTAATAATTTATTTGTGGATTCTCGGATTTTCTAAGTATGCGATGATATCATATGCCAAGAATGACTGTTTTATATCTTCCTTTCTTATACATTTACTTATCTTTTTAAAATTTATTTTATTTATTTATTTTTGGCTGCGTTGGGTCTTCGTTGCTGTGTGCAGGCTTTCTCTAGTTGTGACGAGCAGGGGCTACTCTTCCTTGCGGTGCTTGGGCTTCTTATTTTGGGTCTTCTTTTGTTGTGGAGCACGGTCTCTAGGCACGCGGGCTCAGTAGCTGTGGCTCACGGGCTCTAGAGTGCAGGCTCAGTAGTTGTGGCGCACAGGCTTAGTTCTTCCGCGGCATGTGGGATCTTCCCAGCAGGGCTCGAACCCGCATCCCCTGCATTGGCAGGCTGATTCTTAACCACTGCACCACCAGGGATGCCCCCTACATTTACTTATGTTTTAATTAATATACTTTATTTAGAGCAGTGTTAGGTTGATAGCAAAACTGAAAGGAAGATACACAGACTTGCCAATTAGACTTTCTTTTTTAGAGAGGCATTAGGTTTACAGAAAAATGGAGCAGAAAGTTTAGAGAGTTCTCATATACCCCTCACTCCACCCCCCAGTTTCCCCTACGTCTTGCATTAGTGTGGTGTATTTGTTACAACAGATGAGCCCATACTGATACAATATTATTAACTAAAGTCCATGTTTGCATTAGGGTTCACTGTGTTGTGTATTCTACAGTTTTTGACAAATGGATAATAACATGTATCCACCATTACACTATCACGCAGAATAGTTTCACCGCCCTAAACCTCCCATGTACTCCACCTACTATGCCTCCCTCTCCCCTCCTCCAGCTCCTTCCTCTTATTCCCTCCCCCGGCCCCTGACAACCATTGATCTTTTCTTTCTGTCTCTCTAGGTTTACCTTTTCCAGAGTGTCATATAGTTGGAATCATATAGCATGTAGGCTTTTCTGACTGGCTTCTTCCACTTAACGATATGCATATAAGTTTCCTCCATCTCTTTTCCTGGCTTGATAGCTTGATTTCTTTTTAGCATTGAATAATGATGAAAGAAACGTTCACATATTGAGGTACAGGGAAAGTCATCCTGGCTTATACATAATTTAACTTGAATTTTATGCTAACGAAAACAGCCTGTTTGAGGTCTATCAAACAGACATTGTACATCTGCTTTAAAGAAAAGGACACCTTGACTAGAAGTAAAGAATGTCCCTGTTAAAAATAAAGTTAAATGTCTCCCTTCCTTGGATGCCAATGATGGTACTCCTTTGATGATAAGACTTCTTTCCCAGGTGCCAAGGCCATACTGACTAGTTGTGTACATGCTTATCTGTTTTTCTGAAAACCTGAAGGAATCCATCTCTGACTTGTTTGATGTTCTTTATTCTGACAAGATATAAAACTATGGTGAAAACCATGCTTCTCCAGAGCAATTCCTCAGAGATATCTGAGAGGCTGTCTTCTGGGCTACAGTCCTCAAATAAAACTCTTTTCTATTCCTATTATAGATTGTTTATTGATTATTTCCATCAACAACAATAGTATTCCATTATCTGGATGTATCACAGTTTGCTTACCCATTCCTCCATTGAAGGACATCTCGTTTGCTTCTGAGTTTTTGCAATTATGCATAAACCTGCTATAAACATTTCTGTGCAGATTTTGTGTAGATAAAAGTTTTCAACTCTTGCCCTTTTCTCATTGAAACGAACTTCACAGTGATAATTTTGGACAGGATGACCGAGGAGCACTGCACAGTACCGGAACCAGAGGTGGCATGGCGACAAGTTCTTTAGGAGTATCCTCCTTCCCCAACAAATACATCTAAGTAGAAAGAGCAGTGAGCTATGTGAATGCAGCTTCTAGAGAAGTCCTCAGCTCCTTCCAACATGTTGCTGCTCCCGCCAGTCCGATATAGAACATTCTGGGTACGGCCAGTGTAATAAATCAGATAGTCCATAGGGTGTGCTGGGAAGGGAGAGTTAAGACTGGTCTACAACAGAGAAAGACAAATATCATATGACATCACTTATGTGTGGAATCTAAAAAACTGATACAAGTGGGGCTTCCCTGGTGGAGCAGTGGTTGAGAGTCCGCCTGCCGATGCAGGGGACACCGATTCGTGCCCCGGTCCGGGAGGATCCCACATGCCGCGGAGCGGCTGAGCCCGTGAGCCATGGCCGCTGAGCCTGCGCGTCCGGAGCCTGTGCTCCACAACGGGAGAGGCTACGACAGTGAGAGGCCCGCGTACCACGAAAAAAAAAAAAAAACAAAAAAAAAAAAAACTCTAAAAAAAGAAAAAATGGAGATAAATGTACCTAAAAGTATACCAAGTAGGAGGCAGAGACTTATATAAGTATTAAGTGACGAAAAAAAAAAAAAAAACTGATACAAGTGAACTTATTTACAAAACAGAAACAGACCCACAGACATAGAAAACAAACTTATGGTTACCAAAGGGGAAGGGAGGGAGGGATAAATTAGGAGTTTGGGATTAGCAGATACACACTACCATATATAAAATAGGTTAAACAACAAGGACCTACTGTAGAGCACAGGGAACTACTCTCAGTATCTTGTAATAACCTATAATGGAAAAGAATCTGAAAAAGAACTGAATCACTTTGCCGTACACTTGAAATTGACACAACATTGTAAATTAACTATACTTCAATAAAAAAACTTTTTTAAACACTAAAAAAATTAAGAAGACTGGTCTACAGAGGCAAAAGTGGAATTGACAGCCTAAGTAATCTCTCTGGTTTCCTCATTTTAGAAAACCGTAAGAGGAGGTATATGAACCAGAGGAGCCTTAAGTAAACCCTCAGCCCTGTAATTCTGTTATTTTAAATCTACAGTGGCCTAGATTTGCTCCATCTGTGGACTTTCTCCAGCAGCTCCCTGGAACAGAAAACTGTAGCAAAGCTCAAGCCGAGGTGGAGAAATGATAGGGGACAGTGGGTTAAGCTGACCAGGGTATAACTGAACTTATACCTGTGGGTGTCAGGAGGCCAACTTGGTAGAAAGACTGTTACTTCTGATATCGAGTGAGAGGAAACTGAGGTCTGTGGAGACGAAATATCAAGAAGTGATGGGGGGAGGGGAGGGATAAATTGGGAGATTGGGACTGACATATACACACTACTTTATATAAAATAGGTAACTAACAAGGACCTACTGTATAGCACAAGGAACTCTACTCAATACTCGGTAATGACCTATATGGGAAAAGAATCTAAAAAAGACTGGATACATGTATATGTATAACTGACTCAGTCTGCTGTACAGCAGAAACGAACACAACATTGTAAATCAACTATACTCCAATAAAAATTTATTTAAAAAAAAAAAAAGGTGAGTGGTGGGTCATCGGTGCTGTTACAGAAATTGTAGTGTAATTTTGCAAGGGTGGGACGTCCAAATTTATGATGCTCCCAGCATGTATAAGTGAGGTGCTATTAAAGTCCTTCAATGATGGAATTGAGTGAATGTATACTGCCAAGTATCTGACTTTCATTCCCAGAAAGAACAATAATCAGATTGTGATCCTCAGAGGTAAGCATAGCTCCCAAGAAGGAAGAAATTCCCTCCTGCTGCATGAATGTCATCTTTCATACAAAAATCAATGCAAAAAAATCGATGCAAAGAACTGCTTCCAAATTCAGCCTCAATGATATACAATATGTGACAACTACTCAAATGACTTAAATGATTCCTATGTAGACCACAGGGCCACTTTTCTTACCTATATGCTAGGGAGCCACCTGCTGTCAAAATAGGATCCTACAGCTACAATTTCTTCCATTTTTTTCCAACTACATAACTGCATATGCTTAGCTCCAATAATCTAGACTAAGAATTTTATAGAATTTAAGAAGCCGACATAACTTTAAGTGAGAAGTAACCCACAGTACGCTCCTTGTCTCTTTTGCAAGTCAGAAAATACTTGTTAAGCATTTATATCCATTTGTTACACGTTGCAATTCTCAAAGAAGTTTCTGCTACACAGGAATTAGTGAAGCAGTCTGTAATAACAAATGTCCCTGCCAACTTCCTTCTTAGTGTTTTTGGGAATACTATTCCTTCCCTGAAATTGTCTTTGCCTGTCCTAATGCTACCCAAGCTGCAACCTCAGCTCAACTCTTACCTCCTCCATGAAGGTCCATGAAGCTGCGTGGACCTCTGCTCTATCCCCGAGACACCCCTCTTCTTGGTACTTCACCACACATGCACTGCTTCATGGTGATATACACTAGGAAACGAATACTTACCATAGTCCAGCACTTTGTTGCAAGCACTTTACCTTTATGAACTTATTTAGTTCTCATAGTAACCCTATGAGGTAGTCACTATCATAATCTGCATTTTGTAAAAGAGGAAACTGAGGCCTAGAGAGCTTAAAAAAAGACTTTGTCCAATATCATCAAGGTTATTAAGGCAATGAAGCCAAAATTAAACCCATGCATCTGCCTTTCCAACTTGTTTGTAAGCACCCAGAGGACAAGAACTATGTTGCAAAATTCTTTTGGGTTCTTACAGTGCTTAGCCTGGTGCTAGAATCTTAGGAGCTCATGTTTATAGTTTTACTACAGTTTACTAATCTTCCAGGAAATCAGAATACCCAAGGAAGAGGATTGTTTGGTCCCATTAATCAGCCTGATATAAAACAAGTTTGGCGGGCTTCCCTGGTGGCGCAGTGGTTGAGAGTCCGCCTGCTGATGCAGGGGACACGGGTTCGTGCCCTGGTCTGGGAGGATCTCACATGCCGCGGAGCAGCTAGGCCCGTGAGCCATGGCCGCTGAGCCTGCGCGTCCGGAGCCTGTGCTCCGCAACAGGAGAGGCCACAACAGTGAGAGAGAGGCCCGCGTACCACAAAAAAAAAAAAAAAAAGTCTGGCAAGAGACTATAGTAATAACAGAGAACTTATACTGAGGCTGTACTATGAGCCTGGCACTGCGCTAAGTATTTTTATATATTAACACATTGGATCCTTTTAATAAGTCATTTCAGAGAGGGACTATTATACATATTTTATGGATGAGGAAACTGAAGCACAGAGAGATGAAGTAACTTACTTGAGGTCACACAGACTCCAGCCTAAGCCTAACCTATATGCTATCGTCTCACACTTACTGTAAAAGGATGTTTATCTGCAAAGGGATTTAGAAATTGTGGAGAACACACAGTGATGAAGATGGCCTTCCTTAGAGAACATGGACTCCTAATCCTGTAATCTCCCAGTAGGCTTGCACAGGCCCTTGGGGATCCCTCCGGTTACTGCTGCCAGCACTGAGCTGGCCTCAGGGGGGCACTGCTCCCCTTTTAACACCTCAGCTTTTATACGTTTGCTTTTAAAACTGTGGCAATCTTGAAGCAAGGCTGGAACATTTAAACCAGAATTTACCAAAGTCAGGGTAATAACACAAATAAAGAAATCATAACAAAAAGTACCATAATCTGGTTCCAAGGTGTGGCCCACTCTCCAAGTTTTGCACAAAGTGGAGACTTGACTTTCCTTCCTGCTGTCCATCCTTGTGTCTACCACTCAAAAGCACTCAGCTGGCACCTTTCCTCTTCAAAGTCAGGCCCTTAGAGGGCTGGGTCCAGGAGGAGGTGGGACTTTCCCATGGGGTGAGACATAATTCAGAATTCCTGTTTCCTTTATGAGGGCCTGCCTTTTCCACAGATGATGGACATTGGAGATGAAGGGGAGATGCCTCCCCTTCAGCGACTCCTCCAGGAATGAGACCTGTTCTTAAGCCTCAGCAGACAACATCCCAAATTGAATGTCTGTATAAGATATTTACTGATACAGTAGTAGATGGTCACACACTAACTCCTTTGGTCAGGATATCAAGAGATTAAAGGAATCCTCACACCGGGATGCCTAAGAGATTAGAGAAGCTAACAAAATGAATGGAGTCTGGAAGGAACACAGCCGAACGAGCCAGTGTACATGTGCAAATGCACCCCCGAGCACGGACTAGGGGGCAGGGATGCACATTTTGTTTCCAGATACTGTAATTTGGGGTGCTAATAACCACCAGGAAGACTGCATGTGGAGACAAAACCAAGGACAGTACACTTGTGACCACTCCTGCTAATGCTGCCTCCAAACCTGCCAGGAGCCTGGCTACCTTGAGGAGAACCAGACCCATAACTGTAGATGCTCAAAAAGCTATTCGTTAATTTCACCAACTGCCTATGTAATGCTTTTATTTTTTTATTTTTTATAAATTTATTTATTTATTTATTTTTGGCTACATTGGGTCTTCGTTGCTGTGCGTGGGCTTTCTCTAGTTGCGGTGAGCAGGGGCTACTGTTTGTTGCGGTACGCGGGCTTCTCATTGCGGTGGCTTCTCTTGTTGCGGAGCACAGGCTCTAGGCGCACAGGCTCAGTAGTTGTAGCGCACGGGCTTAGTTGCTCCGCGGCATGTGGGATCTTCCTGGACCAGGGCTCGAACCCGTGTCCCCTGCATTGGCAGGTGGATTCTTAACCACTGTGCCACCAGGGAAGCCCTTATTTTTTTAAAAACCAACTATTTCTGAATCTGGCAACAATGCTTTACCTAGAAGATTTTTCTCTGGAGCTTACCTCCAGAATAAATTTGTTTATTTGCCTCTACAATCCACCCCATCGAGGTCAGAATAGATAGACAGACAGACAGACAGACAGACAGACAGATAGACAGACAGATAGATAGACGTTCACCGTGGTCCAGAAATTCCGTCTAATATGGTGCACACCAGAAGTACAAGGCTCTGCAGGGTCAGTGGTTACTGACGAGAATAGATGGAACAGTTTCTTCTGCTTGAAAAGCATTTCCTTCCTGATCATGTAGAAATAATGTTACCGGTCATGTCTATTTTTTAGGTGCAACTGTTTTCTAAGAAAAGCTTCTGTAGACACAGATATCTATGAGATCTTCATGTAAAGTAAAGGTCCGCAAATGACAGCTCGCAGGCCAACTCCATCCCCCTACCTGTTTATGTACTGCTTGCAAGCTAAGAAGGATTTTTATACTTTCTTAAACCGTTGAAAAAACAAAGAACAATAACATTTTGTGATGTGAAATTCCGTGAAATTCAAGTGTCAGTGTCCGTAATAAAGTCTGATTGGGACACAGCCATGCTCATCCTAAGCACTGTCTAAGGCTGCTTTTGCTCCACAACAACGGAGTTGAGTAGTTGCAACAGAGATGGTAGGACCTGCAAAGCCTAAATATTTCGTATTTGATCCTTAACAGAAAAAGTTTAGCAGTTCCTGACGTAGTGTAACAGGCACTCTTACTTTGATGCATAAACTACATCTTCATTCTTTTTCAGATCATCTCAGTGGCCTTATTTTACAGATGAAGAAATGAGAGGCCCAAAAAGGTTATTAACAGAATGATGCAGAGCCTGAACTAAGACATTTGGCCAGATTGTTTAAGCCCTCTAAACCTTAGTTGCATCACTTATCAAAAAACAGCATTGACCTCATACAGCGGTGGTGGAGGTAGAAGGGAATAATGCATATATGGGGTTTAGCACAGCGTCTGTCAAAAGTGCTTACTAAACACTAAACAGCTATTTTTATTGGCTAATAATATCATTATTACTATTAAAACTCAGATCTTCTGATTCAGCCTAGTACCTTTTTCACTACTATAAACTATACTCCCCTCAAAAAAAAAAAAAAAAAAAAAAAAAAAAAAAAAAAAAAAAGAAAAACAAGAATAGGGTTATATAATATTGGTTTTAAAATGTTTCTGGTGTTTTATCGAGACTTGAGATAGTTTTCACTCACTCCCCAGACATCTGATCCACTCATATCCTCAAGTTTCTACCAAGGTGACATCATAGTGGCCACAGACGGTCTTTGGGGAGATGAATAGCACTTACTCAGGAAGATCTACAATCATTTTACCTCTCCTGATCTGTAAAAGGAGGAGAATGCTTGTTCTATATAACTGAGAGCTCAAAGGAGATAAGAAATATGAAGGCGCTTTGAAAAGTGAAATGTCTTTGCAGTAAAATTATACATCTAAGAAGTCTTCTGCAAAAGTAGACAATTCCTAAGATCATTATCCATTCATTGGCCATCAGGAGGCTTGTCATCTTGTGATCTATGACCTAAATATAATGCTTAGGTTCTCTTTATTCCTTGATTCAGAATTCCTTGATTCTGAGCAAGCAGTACCCAGCTCAGAACTTTGGAGAGGGTGTCAGTGACGGAAGAAGAGAGAAAGTGGTCAGCAGAGGGAAGTGAACAGATCAGGGATCTCCTGAAGCTTCCTGCCGTCTATGTACCTAAGCATTACTCACCTACTCACCATGTGTCTCTCTTTACCTCCATCAATCTGCCTTCCTTCTTCCTCATCTTTCTTTCTCCTCTTGTCTTCCCTGTTTCTTTCTTCTATCTCTTTTCCCCCACTCCATCCTGCCTTTCCTTCTTTCGCACTTTGTCTGGAGAATGTTATTTATCATTATTTCTTGTAGAATAAAACGCTTCTATTCCATGTTCTTAATGTTATATGATTCTCCCACTCATGTAAATTGTTGTTCTTATTACTTGAGAAGAAAAAGTTAAATAAATAGGACTTCACTGTTTGCAAATGTGTCATTTTGTTAATCCTTGGGTCTTCTCAAAACCCCATTAGAAAACAGTGTTCTGAGTTACAAAAGTGAAAAATGATAGCAAGAGCTTTCACTCTTTTTTTTTCTAAACAGGAAAGTGTCTCTTGACAACGGAAGAGCTTCCTGCATTGTGAACTTGGAGGATCACTTGGTTGCTTTAGCTCTTTATCTTTACTGGGGACATCTTTCTCTGATCCATTTTGAAGATGTTCATAATCATGCTATTGCCTAGCAAATAAATTCCAGCTCTCTAGCATGGTGTTCGAGAGCCTCCGTGGTTAACCCTGACCTCTCTCCAGCCTTATTTCTCACAACCCACACTTTATGGACCATATTAGAGGACACTGTCCTGACTCTGCCTTTCCTCCTAAACTTCTCTCTGTTTGGATTACCCAGCTTCTCACCAAATCTGCCAATTGAGATTGGACTGGTCCTTCAAGGCCCAGATCAAAACTAGCCATTACATTTCTCTGAACTCCTGTACCCCTTTGTTAATGCCTCCATTGGGGTACTCCCCAGATTTGGAATTGCGTTGTTCTTACCATTGTTTATGAACCCATCCTCTCCCACTACTGCCCAATATATCTCTGTAGTTCCTATGAACTTACACAACAGGTTTTCCATGAGTGCTTAATGAATGGCCAAACCTACCACCTCCAGCCTAGATTTCCTAAGATCTGAAAAAATTTTGATTAAAAATTTTTTTCCTTTATATTTCCATTCCATTTAGGAGTCAAATCCTTATTTAATACCAGATTGTATCTTAGCATTTCTGACATGATGTTTGATATGCCACTGCCAGGTGTTTCTCTACCTAAAATCCTAGCTCTGGGAAAAATAAAAATATCTGCCATAGGCCCTTATTCAAGTGCCTGTAATCACAGAAGGACTGGGCAAACATGACTGTGAATCTGATGCTGACCTTTAGGACGGCTTTAGGTTTGGTAAAACTATTACATGACCTCAAAGCTGGCTTTACTTTTAGATTCCAGTAATCCAGAAAACACTCTGAATTATTTATTTCTCTGTAATGGGTCTTAAAATGTGATGTTAACATCCTGGAAAAAATTACATTTGAATCTGTTTATAATTGAAAGAGAATATGGTTGATCATATTTCTTGGAAGTGCCCCTCTCTACAAAGAAAGTAAGAATAGGTTATACAATCATTTATTTTTAAATGTTATCGGTGCTTTATTAAGACTCAAGACACCTGATCCACTAATGTCCTCAGGTTTCTGCGAAGGTGACATCATAATGACCACAGATGGTCCTTTGGGAGACGGATATCACTTACTCAGGGAAAAAAGGCAGTATATTTTTGGCTCAGATTTCTTAGCAACATAAGAAATTAACTTTGTTAAAATCAAAAGTCGTTCTCTCAAAAATCTACTGCTTCTTTTTTCTCTTTTCAAGTTCAGCAATTTCCTTTCAAACCCAGCCTTTTTCATGTTTCCTTTTGAAGACTGTTACAACCTATCCTTATGACCTTTTATAAACAATCCTTTTTTTCTCTTACAGGCTCTTTATATTTAAATAGAAATAAATGTATATGGTGGCAGAAATACTACATTGAGTTTATAGAAAATAGGGAGCAGTGATGCAAAGTAGGTGGCCTTGGTCCTAGGATTATGGAGGATGTGATATGTCCATGGTGGAGGACAAGGACATTGCCACCTTTCCTGTCTTCTCAATCACCTTCGCCCTCTGCAGAAAACCTGAGTGTCCCTGACAGCTCCCCTAGTGGTACTAAGTAGGAATGCAAGCATTCTTAAATCAGGGTCCTTAATGCCGTCCTTTGAGATGAAATGGGGGTTAAGTAGTATTCAATAATATTCCTCAAGCTGAGTTCCTGGTCTCTCAGAAGGAATGACTCACAGGTTAAATCTTTAGAAATAGGCTTATGATTAAAATCTGGCTGATTTGTTATTCACTAAAAGCCATGCCCAAAGTTTTCTCCTCTTCAACACCTGTACCCCTCCCTGACCCTCCTCAGTGCTTGCCCCACTCCTAGCACAAGAAAATAGCTAAATGCACATTTAAGGCTTATTCATAGTCTGAGGGGCATTCTTGGTGAAAACCATATATTTGAAGTAAATTAGATACTCATCTTAGGCAGTTTGCCAAAGATTTAAAACACTAAACTATTCCTCCTACGTGCTGCATTCCGTCACTTACTGCTTTTATTAATGAAGTAGACTGAGGTTTGCAAGGCTGGGCTGGTCAGTTTCTCAGAGGCCCTCTGCCTGTAACTGCTGTAGTTTTACACCAGGTAGTGGGGCCAGATACAGAACACAGGCTCCTGGGTTTCTTATTCTTAATGTAGAGATTCTCGAACCTTCTCAGTTCCTAATGAACTTAGTGTCTCAATAATTCTTCATGGCATTCCCTAGGCCAAAAGAAATGCCTAACTATCTGGACCTAGGCTAAATCAAGTACCTAATAGGTCTAAACAGCTAATAGTAGTAGTTTGTGTGGTATCTGACAAATGTCACTGTGTTTTCCTTGCAATTTAAAAATGTCCTGCTTCACCCCCGTGAGTTTGCTACAACGCCTGGGGCAACTTGGCATACAGTTTGGGAATACAGTCTTAATGTTTTAGGGCATTTAGCAATTAACCCAATTCCAGTTCCTGTATGGTTTCCTTATGAAAAATAACCAAATAAAAATTGCCATGATTTCACTTCTCTCTAGATAATAAGCCAGTGACATGTATCAACATGGATAGATCTCAAAAACATTATATTAGGTGAAAATAGGCAAGTTGCAGAATAATGTATACAAAATAGTAGTATCTATTTAAAGTTTATATGTTATTTATGAATACAAATGTGTAGTAAAATCAGGACTGTAGTAAAATCAACATGGATAGATCTCAAAAACATTATGTTAGGTAAAAATAGGCAAGTTGCAGAATAATGTATACAAAATAGTGGTATCTATTTAAAGTTTATATGTTATTTATGAATACAAATGTGTAGTAAAATCAGGACTGGAAGGATGCACACTCATGTAGGAGAGTGGTTATTTCTAAGGAAGAAAGGGAATGGGGTTGAAAGAAGAACAAAGAAGACAGATTTTATTTGTAATATTTTATATGTGCTATTAAATACATAAGGCAAACATGACTGTGGCATGAATGTGGCATATAAAGCAAACTATGGATTGAATGTGCTCCCCCAAATTCACATGTTGGAATCCTAATCCCCAAGGTGATGGTGTTAGGAGGTGAGGCCTTTGACAGGTAATTAGGTCAAAAGGATGGAGCCCTCATGAATAAAATTAGTGCCTTTATAATAGAGAGACATAAGAGTTTGCTTCCTCTCTCTGCTCTCTGCCATGTGAGGATACAATGAGAAGATAGCCACCTACAAGCCAGGAAGTAGGCTTTCATCAGAAACCAGATCTGCTGGTACCTTGATCTTGGACTTCCCAGCCTCCAGAACTATGAGAAATAAATGTTTGTTGTTTAAGCCACCCAGACTATGAAAATTTGTTATAGCACCTTGAGCTGATTAAAACAATGACCAAATGTTGATATTTGTTAATTCTGGATAGTGGACCATATAGGTGTTTCTTATATGATTCTCTGTACTTTTCTGTATCAAAACAAACCAAACCAAACACAAACACAAATCAGAAAGTACTGAGCAAGAATTAAAAGAGGTAGATCAAGTATTATTTTTCTAGAAAATCTATGATCAACTCTTATCTTTAGCTATTTAATTTAGTTTTGGATCATAAAATAATTCTGAATCTTTTCTGAGGGTCAAAATAACCATGTGATACTTACTGACTCTATTGCATTTAAAAAAAAACCCAGCAGCTGTGCTTTATAAATCAGCTGTTTGCTACTTCTAATAAGTTGTAGCTTTTGCTACTAATTAGTTCCAACAGGCAGATTTCCATTCAAATTGAACACATTATTGGGTTTAAAAAGAGACCATATCTTGTTAATTTTTTTTAAAATTTCAGTATCTTAGGACTTCCCTGATGGTGCAGTGGTTAAGAATACGCCTGCCAATGCAACAGACACGGGTTTGAGCCCTGGTCTGGGAAGATCCCACATGCCGCAGAGCAACTAAGCCCGTGCGCCACAACTACTGAGCCCAAGTGCCACAACTACTGAAGCCCGAGCGCCTAGAGCCCATGCTCCGCAGCAAGAGAAGCCACCACAATGAGAAGCCTGTGCACCACAAGGAAGAGTAGCCCCTGCTAGCTGCAACTAGAGAAAGCCTGCGTGCAGCAACGAAGACCCAACACAGCCAAAAATAAATAAATAAAATTAAAAAATTTCAGCATCATATATAATAGAGGTTCAATAAATGTCTTTGGAATCAGTAAAACTAACCTATCCTTTTCTCAGCATTAAAAAAAAAAATTTTTTTAACAACGAGGTAAAAAACGTTTAGGCAACATTATGTAGGAGTTTTATAATATGGCTTGTAATTTTTATTATTTTTAAACATTATATTGTTACTATAATATATTCATATGGTTCAAAATTAAAAGGTTTAAACTGATGTACAATGACAGCTAAGGCTCCATTCAATACTTGACCCCTAGCCACTCAATTCTCTCCTAAACAGGCAACCAGAATGACCAGATTTTTGTATATGTCTAGAAAAGAGGTATTTTATACATACATAAGCAAACACATAATAACATATCAGTACTCATGGCTCTATGTACCATCTAGAGATGATATTGATTAAACAGTCATTTGGATGTCTAACAGATGTTTCAAATTCAACATGTTCAAACTGAATTCCTGCTCTTTTCCCCCCCAGAAAGCTTCCCCTGCAGCTTTCCCATCCAGTCCATCACGACCCCAGCCTTCGGGCTGCTCAGTCGTCCCTAATCCCTCTCTTTATTTTACACACCACATCCAGTCTGTCAGGAAAGCCTACTCACTACTTTGAAAATGTTTCCAGAATCTGGCCTCTTGCCACCACCTCCTCTGCCGTCTCCCAGGTGGCAGCCAACGGCCCCTCTCGGCAGGATCACTGCCCTCCAGGGTTCCCGACGCATCCTGCCCTCCAGGGTTCCCGACGCCCTTGCTGCTTCCA
>NW_006794635.1:467815-476914 GCF_000442215.2 Lipotes vexillifer
ACGCTCTTGCTGCTTCCACCCGGCTCTCCCACGGCCTAGTCTCCACAGAGCACAAGAGGTATCCGTTTACACTGTAAGCCATAAAATGCCACACTGTACCTCCAAACCCTGCATGGCTCCCTGTTCATGCAGAATAAAAGGCAACCTCCTTACAAGGCCCTGCGTGGACCAGCCTCCCATCATCTTCCGAACCTTTTCCTCTTCTTTCCAGCTCACTCTGCCCAGCCTCTCTGCTGCTCCCAGCGCACAGCAGACACAGTCCTGCCTTAGGGCCTTTGCCTCACTCTTCTCACAGATCCTCTCCACAGACCCCCTCACCTCCTTCAAGTCTCTTCAAATTTTGCCTTCTAAGGCCCAACTTAACCACACTGTTTGTAACAATGCACGTTATCTTCTCCCCCTCCCCCAGCCCCCCCATCTCCTACACTCTGCTCTATTTTTACCCATAGAACTTACCAGTTTCAGATATACTATATTATGTTCACATTTGTCATTTACTGATGGTCCCCTTTAACAGAATGTAAGCTCCACTACGGTTGATATCTTTGTCTGTTTTGCTATGGACACATCCCAAGTGTGGAGTGTGATGCCTGACACATAGCAGATGCTCAAAGATATTTGTTGAATAGGTGAATGTATACATAGATGTATACTATACGTATCATTAGAACCTTGACTTTTCACTTAATGACATATTCATTCATTCGACAAATATATCTTGGAAGTCTAGGAAGTTTTTTTATCAGCACATACACTTTTTTCTCCTTTTTTATGGAAGCTTATTATTTCATTGGAATTGCAGCATTGGAAAGATGTACCATAATTTACATAACCAGTTCTATTGTTTCTAGTCTTTTGTTTTTACAGATAATACTGTAATGACAACCTGGTCCATATATTATTTTACATGTATAAGAATATCTGTAGGATAAATTCCTGGATGTGGAATTGCTGGGTCAAAGGGTATATGCTTTTTAATTATAATAGGTATTGCCAATTTGAATTCCACAGAACTTGTACTAATTTATGTTCCCTCCAGCCATGTATGAGAGTGTTTGTTTTCTCACACTTTTACCAGCACGGTTTTATAATTTCTTATCTTTGCTAGTCTGATAGGTAGAAAATGAATTTTTAATGAAGTTTTAATTTGCATTCCTTTTATTTTGAGTGATTGGAACATTTCTTCATAAGTTTAAATGATGTTCGATTCTTTTTATTTGATTCTTTTATTTTCTAGTTATATTTTTCATCTATTTTTCTATTGGATTGTTGATCCATTCCTTACTGATTCCTAGAAGTTATCTATATAGTAGAGAAATTAGCCCTTTGCCTAAATAGGAAATGGAAATATTTTTCTCTTGTTTGTGGTTTGTCTTTTGACCTTGCTTATGATCTTTGGCCTAGCAGATTTTTTTAAAGTTTTTAACGAAGTTGAATTTATCATTTTTATTAATACTTTTTTCTTCTGGTCTTTATGACAAACATAAAAGGCTATCCTCAATCTGATTTATTTAAACATTCTCAAATGACTTCTAATATTTTTGCAGTTTTGCTTTTACTTTTAAACCTTTGGTCCACCTAGAACATATTTTGATGAATTGTAAGATAGGATTCAATCATCTCTGCCCTCAATGACTACCTAGTTACCTCCAAACCATTACTTAAATAAGGCATCTTTTCTTTACTATTTCAAGATGCCATTTTTGTCTTATGTTAAACTAATAAGTGACATTAAAGAGATTTGAAATTGAATGTTCCATATTTTGGAACAACACCCCTAAGTCTTCCCTATACCTTTACATTTTATTCTTAAATTCTATTCTGTGCCATTTATTCTTGTGTCTGTTCATGCCCCAGGACTACTTTTTCAGTTTCTAATGGCATAGAGTGAAAAGGCTAGTGTCCTATCATTGCATTTATTGTCAGAATATCCCTAAAAATTCTTGCTGCTTATTTTTACACCTGAAATTTATTTTTTTAAATATCTTTATTGGAGTATAATTGCTTTACAATGTTGTGTTCGTTTCTGCTGTACAACAAAGTGAATCAGCTATATGTATACAAATATCCCTCCACCTGAAATTTAGAATCAGCTTGTCTACTACCTCTCAAACAATGCCAAGACCAAGGTCAAAAACAACAGTAACAACAGCAACCCTGAAGTATTTCAGCGGGCTCCGATTACATTCACACTCTCCAGTTCCAATCCTAGCTATTACTGTTACTGTACTGAAATCATTGAAAAAGTCTTTTCCTGTTTTGTCTCTGAGCTAATTCTTGCTGGACTTCTGGTTGCAGGAGCACGCATAGTTTCATCTTTATGGCTGCCCTGGGCTGTTGTTCTAGGCTCTGAGCCCCACGATCCTTATATCCCTTTATTTGTTTTTTTCATGCTATAGCATAATTTAAAGCAGTTTGTTCAAAATCATAATTATAAGGGACTTACCTTAATACGCCTTTTATTAACTTCTTTTACATAGAAGTTTTATAATCCTGAAACTATCTTGCAGTCATTCCAATATAAGTCTGTATGTTGTGATTCTGACCTTTAAACTTGTAAGCATACCTTCCACTTGAGTTCTTAAAAGATTCAGACACACGGCCGGTTTCTATGCACCCACTCAGGTGAAGTACATATTCTATCTTGCAGCTTTTTTCTGTTCCTTAGCAAAGTGCTTAACATCTGTAGTCAATAAACATACTCCACAGGGTGCAAGAGAAAAAAGGAACTGAATAAAACAAATTTTAAAATAAATGTCAGCAGGCATCTCATAAGATTAAATTTTTAAAGCTAAAATAAAGTTCTACTCACCATTGACTAAATATACTTTAAAATCTACAAGCAGTAGACTATAATTCACATCCATGTGTATATATATATATCCATAAAATACTGAAGAAATAAAAAATTGGTACATTCTAAAAATTAGAATCAGTGGCTATAGGATCTGCATGAAAAATGCAGAGCCATATATGACTTGTGATCTCATTTCTGTAGAGATGAAAAATAAAAACTAACAGTTACCAAATACTACTTGTTTGTCAAGAAGTCTTTTCAGGCAATCAGTCTCATGTTGATGACTGAAAGAGGCAAAGAAAAGGCCTGGAGATGAGACCCAAGGAGTGACTTGGTCACACCCTGCTAGAGTGTCAATTCTCCCTGAGCAGCTTGCCTAAATTCCTCAGCAATAGAACAGTGGGGTTTATTCCCACAATGCTCCCATTACTTGGCGGATGCTCCCTGGCCAAAGTCCACTGAGTGTATCTGTGAGACCAGAGAGTATGAAGCCAGACCATGACTCTGGACTCCCTGGAATGGGTGACAGCAGTTGTAGCATTGTCTTTTGTGTCTTCCTGAGGCCTCTGACAAAGAGGCTGGAATTTCCTTGTATTCCAAAAAACTCAGAGATGGTATTTTGTCAAGTAGGAAGCTGTTGGCCTGAACCGACAGGGGAAACAACCATTTACTAGTGGCCACCTAACAACCTTAAGAAGAACAAAACCATATGAGAACTAGGAAAATTTATCTTTGAGATTGTAGAATCCACTTTGCTGAAAACAAAATTTAAATCAATCTGCTCCTTCACAAATGTGGACAGGACTAAGCACAAAGCAAGAATACCAGTTTGGCTAGCAGGCTACTGGTGGTAGATATAACCACCTTGGCAGTACAACATGACATGAGTTAGAAAATGAGCTGTGAGCCCATTATGCTACTTCTCCAGCCCTCGACAGTGTTATAATTCATGTACTCACTATCCTTCTACCCACTTAGCTGACTTCTCTAAGAGTAAGGACCACCACCTATTTCATGTACCAAGAACCCGAGCATCTAACACGGCACCTGGTATACAGTAGGCTGCTTCCTACTGCATGTTAAATAAACAAAATCAATAATTAATATCCCATACATCTCTATGATTTCTAGAGATGTAGATTCTTTAGAACACATTGTAGAGCTTCTAGAGATATGTAGACTTCTAGCTGAAATGCATAACTCTATGGATACATTCTGTTATGTAATTAACTGATAATCCTTCAAATGGACCAATAATAGAAATAGCTTTCCTTGGGAATACTGAGTGGGGGGAGAGGGGATGGGAAATACTTATGCATAGAGTGATATGTCAAGGATACTACCTGGTCCTGGAGTTTGTTATGGGTCCTCAGCAGAGACAGTCCAGAGGATCTTAAAGTCCAGTGGTAGGAAGTAGACAGCCAAAGCAGGTAAGATGGAAAGAGTGCTATGAGAAAAAGGAAATATCACATATGGTTAAAAGTAAGGAAAGGCAGATCGCTCAACTTGGATCCTTGCTAATTTTAAGACCTAACATGCAGTTGCTATGTGAAAAGGATAATTTGAACTTCATTCAATTCAATATTAAAGTGTTTCTATTTAGAACCAACTAGAGTAAAACCATTTGTTTTCAGTCCTGCTAGTTGGAATCAGATGGTAATGCGTTGAATGCATCTGCACTTTTCAAATGGAGTGACGATGAGGAATACCCAACCTCGATGTGCTTGAATTTTCTTTTTTTTTTAATGTTAAATCCCACTTTACTAGAGTTAGTTTCTGGACACATTAACTCATTTTTTTTATAGAAGAGGGACAAAGAATCTCAGTTTGCTTACAAGCTAGATCACTTTGAATTCTGCATTTCTTAACTACAAACAGATATAGCACTTGTAACAGGTTACAAATAAACTGGTTTTCAAGCACAGAGCCAGCCCCAACAGTAACAGTGCACTATTTAAAAAGACCTAAGGCAATGAATTCCATTTCCAATGGAAAAAAAGAATCATATGGTCTTGGACAAACAATTCTGATGGTTTACTTAACAGTCACTTAGTAGTTCTTCCTTGCTCATAGAACTTTATGATTTTTTTGAGGAGTGCAGCATTCAGCTTTAGTGGATAAATCCTTGTTAGGCTAAGACAATCATTATCATATCCCTCTTTGCCATGTATTGTCTTATGAATATCCATATCAATCTGTTTTGGCCAATGAGTAATTAGTGGAAGGCTGTTATTGTGCTTATGAGAATGATATTTTTCTCTGAAAAAAGATAAATATGCATTAGGAAAATGACCATTTGGGCTCTTTTTCTGCTTCCTCCTTGTTTTGTGAGAATATGATACTTGGTTGCTGTGAGGCAGGAGCTGAATAACGCAGGTGAAGCACTCACGCATGGCCTGGCTTCCAATAACTGGACAGCAAAAGGCAACGGTTTCTTTTTTCCTCTTCTGAGTGATCTCAGCCAAGCAGAAAGGAGAGCTTATTAGAGGCAGCAGAATGTCAAAACCCTCTGTTCTGTAAACAAACCTGTTTTGTCAAATAGTGTCTACATGATGTCAGTGAAAAAAAGGCCCCCAAAGCTAGAATACGCAGGCTATAAATAGGTCAAATGGAATCAAGGTTAGAGAAAGACAGTACCAGAGTGACTTCTTTGTCACATAAAGGTCCAGTGATTACTAAATAGCCCGACCCCTGTGCTTTGTGACTGCTATGGGGGTGAGGTAGCTTCTCCATCTCTCCTAGGAATGCTAGGCACCTGTTTCCCAGCCCACAGGTCTCCTGTCTCTAAAAACAAGGTTCTTTTCTTGGTGGAATGACTTCTATAAAATTTAACTACAGTAATTTCTTAGGGTCCTCAAATTAAGTTCCCAGATGGCCTCCAGGAATTAACATAGCTTCCTAAATATCAGAAACCATGGGAGCTGCATAGACTCCCTACTGTACAGGAAGCCTCTAAGACAACTAAGAAAAATGCACTTTAAGCTCTGTTTGTTTTTGGCCGCACCTCACAGCTTACGGGATCTTAGTTCCCTGACCAGGGATCGAACCCAGGCCCCAGCAGTGAAAGCGCCGAGTTCTAACCACTGGACCGCCAGGGAATTTCCTAAGCTTTTTTTTTTTTTTTTTTTTCCCCCAGTATGTGGGCCTCTCACTGTTGTGGCCTCTCCCATTGTGAAGCACAGGCTCTGGATGCGCAGGCTCAGCGGCCATGGCTCATGGGCCCAGCCGCTCCGCGGCATGTAGGATCTTCCCGGACCGGGGAACGAACCCGTGTCCCCTGCATCGGCAGGCAGACTCTCTACCACTGCGCCACCAGGGAAGCCCCCTAAGCTCTTTTTAAAGTAACTTTCCAAAATGGTTACAATTTTAATAACTTGCATGGGGCTTAGTATCTAAGATCTAGAGTGGCTTTCCTAGGTATTGTACTCAGTAATTGGTACCAGGAGAGTTACTAGGTGTTCTCAAGACAAGTTATACTAAAAATTGGTTCACTCAGGGAATCTTTCTTTTTGAAAATAGCCTGACTTAGTCTCAATCAGATTTTGTTAGAAAATGTGAGTAAGTGTCCCACTGAGATTTCAAAGACATACCTCACTTTCAATTTTTCACTTGACATTGCAATTCTCACCTTTGAGCTTCTGTCTCCAGAACCCGCCAGGGACTCTGCCCTTCTCGACACCTGCGTGGTGAGAGGGAGCTCTGGGTTACGCCCCTCCATAAATTCTTCCCTGGGCTCCGCATCAGGAGGGTTCCTCAAGCACATTCAGGGAAGGCTGATCAATCCTTGGCTCCCAGCCCATGCCCACTGGAAGAGCAAGGGTACTGCACAGTAATTCAGACTTGCCCGCTACAATTCCAATGTGTTTTGAAAGCAGTGCACCCCTGACGCCTACTCAGTGTTTACACAGGCACTAAATTAGGCTCTGTGCTGTAGCTGTGGAAAACACATGGCTCTGCAGTCAAACAATTTGTCATTTTTCAACAAGCGACTTTCCTTCTCTGAGTCCCAGTTTCCTAATTTTCAAAGTGGGGATAATAGGAGGCATCTTACAGGGTTGCTGTGAGATTTCAGTAAGACAAGGTTTAGTAAGGAATTTAGTGCCATAGCTGATACATAGCAGATGCTCAGTCAGTGGTCGTTGCTGTATTTTCCATTGTTTCTTTTTTTTATCCACAAGGATCATCCTTATCAGTGTCATGGAAACAAGAGACTGCTGAGGGCTTCCCTGGTGGCGCAGTGGTTAAGAATCCGCCTGCCAATGCAGGGGACACTGGTTCGAGCCCTGGTCCGGGAACACCCCACATGCCACGGAGCAACTAAGCCCATGCGCCACAACTACTGAGCCTGAGTTCTAGAGCCCACAAGCCACAACTACTGAGCCTACGCGCCTAGAGCTTGTGCTCCGCAACAAGTGAAACCACTGCAATGAGAAGCCCACGCACCACAACGAAGAGTAGGCCCCACTCACCGCAACTAGAGAAAGCCTGTGCGCAGCAACGAAGACCCAATGCAGCCAAAACTAAATAATAAATAAATAAATTTATTTTAAAAATAAAAGAGACTGCTGAGAGGTTCCGTAGATGGGATTGTGGAAATACGAGGGAGGTCTCATTTTTAGTTTACTATCAGCTTTTTCTGCCCTTTAGAGCAGATTAGCCATTCACTTTGAACTTTAATTCTCAGGGGTATATCATCTTGGAGACATTCAAGCTAGAAAGAACTGTGGCTTGAAGTGATCAAGGTGAAGGATTTGGGTAAGAGTAAATATACTGTTTCTTCAATTTGGCCTTGGGGTAGGCAGAGCAGAATGAGAACAGAGGACAGAAGAGGTCCCCTCCCCTCCGTGGTTCGTACTGACTCCAGGCTCTAAGGCGAAAAGCAAGTGGGGTTCTGGGATCAGGTCAATCTGTCCTGACAGAACCCCCTGTGATCACCCCTACAACAGGAGGGCTGATTAGCACTGTGGGGAAGCAGGGGGAGGAGTCCTCTGGTGGGCAGGTCAAGCTGGGATCAGGACAGTAACAAGATCTCTAACTCTGCCCTTATCGGAAGCATCCACATTACTTTAAAAACCCTAAGGAAGCTAGCGGTTGGGATTGGGGTGGGAGCTAAGGGTGCAGTATCAATATAAACAAGGAAAATACTAAAAACACGGATAATTTATTCCAATCTGGTTGAAGGCTGAGAAACTAGATTCCTTTTTCCAAACCAAAACTAAGTCGCCTGCTTTCTTTTTATGTTACACACTGTATCACTGATACAAAAAGACACACCTTCACTGTGGCCATGAAGTGAACGTCTCCAGAAGATGCTTTCCTTCTGCTTTCCTTCCTTGTGCTCAGCTGCGAATCTGGTGAATGACTCCAATAACTCAGACACACAATCCTAGGTACAACTTCCTTTCACTTCTAGAAGGGACAAAAACGATGCCTGACGTAGAGGACAGACCACGTCCTTCCAGTCCTCATTAGAGAAGCCACGAAGACACACACCTGCAGAGTCAACCAACCAGGCACCAAGGCCTTTACCTCTGAACAAAAATAATGACGGAAGGTGTGGGCTGAAGACTGACTCTGTGGATCTGAAACTGGCTCTGACCCTTCCTCGCTGTATGACACTGAGAAAGTGACTTGACCTGTCTGTGCCTGTGTTAATGGCTCCTACCTTTCACAGCCTGCTGCAAACATGAATGAGTCCACTTGTGTACGCATGGTTGGTGCATGTTAGCACTCCCCAGTGCCAGCTGCTGTTCTTATCTATTCAAGTCTGCAAAACCCAGGTCTCTCTCATGTAACCATCTGCCTGTGCCTTGTGATATTTTGAATTCCCTCTCTGTCACTAGCTGTGTGCCCTGGAGAAAGTTACTGAATCTCCCTGAGCCTTGGTTTCCCTCCCTATAAATTGGGGGCAGTTATAATTACTTTCAAAAGTCATTGTGAGGATTAAATATTAAGGTTTTTAAAGTGCTTCCCATGTAGAGAAAAGGAAACCCTCCTACACTGTTGGGAATGTAAACTGATGCAGCCACTATGGAAACAGTATGGAGGTTCCTTAAAAAACTAAAAATACAATCACCATATGACCCAGCAATTCCACTCCTGGGCATATAACCGGAAAAGATGAAAAGCCTAATTTGAAAAGATACATGCATCCCAATGTTCACTGCAGCACTATTTACAATAGCCAAGACATGGAAACAACCCAAGTGCACATCAACAGACAAGTGGTTTAAGAAGATGTGGTAGGGCTTCCCTGGTGGCGCAGTGCTTGAGAGTCCGCCTGCCGATGCAGGAGACGCGGG
>NW_006794635.1:476997-514628 GCF_000442215.2 Lipotes vexillifer
CGTCCGGAGCCTGTGCTCCGCAAATGGGAGAGGCCACAACAGTGAGAGGCCCGCATAACGCAAGGGAAAAAAAAAAAAAAAAAAAAAAGAAGATGTGGTATATACACAATGGAACATTACTCAGCCATAAAAAGAATGAAATATTGCCATTTGCAGCAACGTGGATTGGACCTAGAAATATCATACTGAGTGAAGTAAGTCAGACAGAGAAAGACAAATATTATATGATATCACTTATATGTGGAATCTAAAAAATAATACAAATGAAGCTATATAAAAAGCAGAAACAGACTCACATAGAAAACAAACTTATGGTTACCAAAGGAGAAAGAGGTGGGGGAGGGATAAATTAGGAGTATGGGATTAACATACACACACTACTATATATAAAATAAACAATAAGGAATTACCATATAGCTCAGGGAACTGTATTCAATATCTTGTAATAACCTATAATGGAAAATAATCTGAAAAAATATATATGTATAACTGAATCACTCTGCTGTACACCTGAAACTAACACAACATTGTAAATCAACTACGCTTCAACTTAAAAAAAGTGCTTCACGCATGTAAATACATATATAGTAGTTTTCATGTTATCATTTGTCAAAATGGGATAACAACCACCCCTGTCCTGCCTATCCCATTGACTGCTATGAGAAGAACGTGCTGGACAAAGCAGTATAAAGTACTGTATAAATGTTCTGACTTCCAGTCCCTAGGCAATCGATTAGTATGGACCGCAGCAGTCCTGCAGAATCAGGAAGCTAAACACTAGGAGAGTGTAGTGCATTATGCAGTTGTAAACAAATCACTACTTTTATCATTAGGAAATCCCAGACCAGTCAATGTAAACAAATCCACCTAAGGCCTGCTTGACAACAGCACTTTTTAATTTACTGAAAACGGCTTTCCAGGTACTTAATTTTAAAGCCACCAATATAAGTTGGTGATTAATAATTTAAGGATGCTACATTAAAGTGGATAGATTTTTTTGGAGCAGTCTTTATGGCTTGGGTTTTCTTCCATTTTAATTCAGTAGATGTTGACATTTGTTGGTCCTGAGCATTGCGGTACAGAATGCTTTTCTGCATTTTGACCTAAAGGAGATGAGTTCCAAGTACTCCTGGGCTTGGGTATAAAACATAAGGGGACTCCCAATCCCTGAGGCAAGGAATCTAACCTCTAAAGACATATTTTTCTTTCACAAATGGCAAATATAAGAGAGTCCTTTCTGAATTATTTTATATAGCCTTCCCAGAATCTAAGTTTTATCCTATTGAATCCGAGAAGCACTGCTTTTTTTCCTACAAAGCTATTGCAGTTCACAAAATAATAATCTTTAGACTAGATTACTAGACATACTGGATTACTAGACACACCTCTCCACAACGGAAACCATCTAAGAACATGTCCCTTTACTGTTTTTTAACTGCAACAAATACTAAAATAGTTAAATGTCTGATGTAAACGTGAGTAAAGCCAGATACAGAAGTATGTTTAGACTTCTTCCAAGAAATCTTTTTCCCTCCAAGTCAGTTTTGACCCCTCTCACTGTTATCTCTCCTCCATCAGACTTGGAACCTCATCGTAGCCTGGAATGTGCTTTTGCATATTTTGGTTTTCCATCAAAATGCTCACAGCTCACTAGTCCCCTGCACATAACTGGGGATCAATAAATGGTTTTTGAGTAAATTTATTTAGTCTTTAGAACAATGTCTTTTGTAGTGCCATTTCAGATGAAGACTTCTAATCAAGAGTTGCTTGGCTCTCCTGAGTAATAAGACTGGAAGGTATTTTCTTTCTTTCTGGCAGAATAAAATCTGCATGTCCCGGTGAGAGCTTTGGAAACGTATAATTGATGTATTTTTGAAATGCTACCCTGGTTTCCTGTAACTCCTCCTCCAGGAAATCTTTCCAATTTGTCATGATTCCCAGTTGCTTCGCCATGGACAGCAGCTCCCCCTGAGTGTTAAGCAGTTTGTCCATCACATTTCCAAGCGTGGCCTGATGTGTTTTCTCTGCTTCTTGAAGCACTTCCTGAACCTCTTCTTGCTTCTGTCTCTGAGCCATGCAATAGTAGATGTTCATGTCATGTTCTTTTTCCTTTATCAGTTGGCTCACACTGTTCTTTTGATCCTTCATAACTGTGACATCAGCTCTCAAAAGTTCCTCCATGGCCTTTCTACAGAAAGGAACAAGGGTTGAATATTAATAGTTAGATGGATTAGTCACCAAAAAAAAAAGATTTTGTCTTTCACTGCAGATGTAGGAGAAATGCTTCCATGTTTTACATGAGTCACCAGTCTGACACAGGCTGGTAGATGAGCTTTGATTAGACGTTAACAATAAAAAAACATTTTTCAGAGCAGGGAAGGTGCACATTGATTTCCCCACTGTGGGCTAGGGCGAGGCCACTAGTCTAGTGTCTAACGCTAACTTTAGGGACTCGAGTCCACTGTAGCCAGAAAAATATGAATGCAGAGTTCTAAAAAAAAATGAAGAAATAGGCTCAGATTCCCAAACCCCTAGAGAAAGTATTTCTATATATCAATGCAGCTACTCACCTTTAGCCAGAGGGGAGGAAACTGTCTCACAGGGTGAGTTTAGCCCTATTCTTGATTCTATCTGAGCAATACTCTAAGACAGCAGTCTCAAACTTTTTGGTCTCAAGATCACTTTTCACTCTTAAAATGACCAAGAAACCCAAAGAACTTTTGTTCATATGGGTTATATCTAGTGACCCTAACAGTTTTAAAAGTTAAAAGTCAGACATTTAACAAACATTTATAAATTCATGTGAAGTATCGATAAATCCATTAAACATTAACATAAAACACTTACCTCATAGGAAAAATATTTTTTCTAAATCAAAAAACTTTTGGTGAGAAAAGTGGCATGATTTTACATTTGTGGCAAAACTCTTTACTGTCTGGCTTAATAGAAAAAAAAGCTAGATTTTCGTTTCGTTTCAATCTGTTGAGATATCACACATAAAACCCTGGAAAACACCACTACATACTGATGAGATAGAGTAAAAAGGCAAATCACATCTTAGTGTTATTAAGAAAATAGCTTTGACCTTGGGGACCTGCTGAAAGGGTCTGGGACCATACTTTGAGAACCATTGCTGAATGAATTCATAGGCCTCTGGTTATAATGTATACAGTTATATAGAATTTATAGCAGCCAACTATAAACTTAATAGTAACTCAATGGTTAATATATTAACTCAATGATTACTCAAACAAGTCTATGAGGCAGTTCAGTCTATGAGGCCTATTTTATAGATGAGGAACTGTGGCTCAGAGAGGTCAAGCAACTTGCTCAATTTCACTTAATTAGAAAAAGTGGCAAAACAAGTGCTACAACTCAGGCAGTCTGGGTTCAGGGCAAATCTCTTAGCCACTGAGATACACTTCTGGTGGATATCTCCTGATACCTAGTTGGAATAGAACCTCTAAAGATTTGAGGATTTAAAAACCTACAAATGTTGAATTCGAGTATTTATGGTTGTTAATAAAAACCCTCCCCTCTCTGCCTCCTAGTCTAATACAGTCCTTCCAAGACTTACCCCAGCTTCTACCCTCCAAGATGCAGTTCTCTCATTGTCTCTGATTCTTTCAACTTGACTTTCAAACCTGACAGATTTTCCCAATCTGGAGGTAAACATCATTTGTCCTGAGCCTCTCCAGCTGCTATGCTATTTTTCTCATTCCCTCTCCCACCAACTAGGCTATATCCGTTATTAATGAAAAGGGTCACCATTTATTGAGTACTTACTGTGTCCCAGGGACTGTGCTAAGCAATTTACATGCACTATATCTCATTTAATTTTCACCCACTGAAGCCGGTTCTGTTTGTATTTATTACCTCTTATTATTCCCATGTAACAGGTGAAGAAAGTGAGGCTTGGGGAGACAGTTATTGTTCAATGTCACACAATGGAGCAAATTGGAGAGTTCCTGCCCTTCAGTAGAAAACACTGCCTGCTTCAATAGCATAAGAGATCACTACACATTTCTTACCAGGAGGGCGACACACTGAAAATAACATTTTAGAATTGTTATTCTGATAATATCAGGTAAACTGAATCCGAGTTGGGTGAAGTAGAGAGACCAATTTGTACTATTTTGTAACATTCTGAGTGTACAGTGATCTAAATTAATGATGAAAGAGAAAGGGATAGGAAGAGGGAGAGAAAGGGGGAAATCCAAGAAATATTACGAAGTCACAAGTGCCAGAATCCGTTATTGCTAGGATTTAGGGGCTACAGAAAGAAGAGGAATCAAAACCAACTTCCTGATTCTCAGCCCAGGTCACAGGACAATAGAGGCATAGATAGTGTTCAGAAGGTGTGTCTACACACAACCTTAGGATTCAGGCTGATGATTTATAAAATCTTTAGGATGTTGGTGAGATTGTGGAGATGATGATCAGAGCCCATGGGGCTTAGATCAGGAAGCACTGGAAGGCATTTCCTTGAGCCAGCCCCAAATCCCCAAGGAGGAAGTTACATCCCTTCTCCAGAACCACGGCTCCATCACAAGCAGGTGTGAGCTTCCTACTAGGTCAGCCTGGCTTTCTCTGGACCCACACAGAGGAGGTGTCCATCTAAGGGGCTGACTAAAAAGCTCCACCAGAGCTGATCTCAGGTACATCTGCTCAAAGTGTACCTTAGATGACACCAGCTCCCACCCTCCATGACAGCCCCCTTTAAACTCCTTACTACCAAAATCTGTTTCTCGCTTAAAAGGATCTGATATTTTTTTAAATGTCCTTTCCAACTTTCACCAGTTATTTTCCCAGTGTTGGTACAGTAAAAACCAACACTTCATTTCTCCATAGGCAATTCCTAAGTTATCCAGGGATCTGTTTCCAAAATTCATTTGTGCATCCAATGTTTGGAGAAACACTGAACCTAGCAGATCATTTGCCAGGTGAGCCCACAATGAGCTATTTCACTTGAACTACAGGGCTCTTAGCACTATTTTAATTAGCCATAACCAGTGTGCTTATAAGGAAAATATATTCTGATGTTCCACCTGAGACACTGGGAACCTATTGCACCTGGTCTGCGGGTGGATTAGTGCTACCCAAGCGGGGGCGGTAGACATCAGACGGGGCGGGGAGGAGAGGCGCTATCTCCAGAGTCCAACCTTCAGCAGCGCATTTATATCTCTGGGGTATTAATGCTCCCAACTTCCCTTAGCTCCGCCTCGTTAAACTCCCCACCTTCCCCGCCATGTGTTTGCTCATGCTGTCCCCACTCTTTTCAGTCCTTCACAAATGGGACCTCCTCCCTTCTCTCTAGGCCCCAAACCAAGACTAACTTCTTCCAAGAAACCCACCTCATCACACAGCCCACACACTCTTTGCTTGATCTTTCCAGGACCGACCGAGAACTCCTCCAGCACCCATGTGTTCTTTGCACAAGTCCCTCTAGCCTTGCTCAAAGGGGACAGCTGTGCTTTAGTTACTTCACATAATGTTGAGGCAAGATTCTTATTCCTCAGTGCCTGAGCTCAGAACCACAGCCTCAGAAGGCACTTGATGAACCCTGGTGAAGTGAGCAGGGTGGTGTAAGGGAAGGTCACAAGCTTCGGTATCAAACACACCAGGGTTTGTATCTTCTCCAGGTGACCTTGGGCAATTGCTTAGTCTCTCTCTAAGACTCAGCATGTTCATCTGAAGATACGAAAGATGACTGAATCCCCCAGGAAGGGATATGAGGATTCAATGAGAAGCATACAAAGGGCCTTGCATGTTCTAGTGTGGAACAAAGGGCAGCTGTCACCAGGAATTACAGCCATCACCACACACATTCCTGAGCAGTCACTTCAGTCATGCCTTTGACTTGGACGAGAAAATACTTAGAACCTTTCCGAGCAAGATGTTTATTTCTTTTTTCTTTTTTTTACCTTTAAGAGTACAGTGTCTCCTAGATAATCTGTTTAGAACTCAATCACCTCAACCCACAAAGAAAGTTTTCTGAGCATTTAACAAATTTGTCACAATATGTAAGTATTCTTAAGTCTTGAGTGAAATTTTTTTGTTTTGTTTTGTTTTTTTAAAATACATTCATCATTTCCTTCATGTTTTGGCTCTCTGTGTCTTTTTCTTTTTTCACTTGAGGTACAGTTGATTTATAATATATATATTTTTTTTTTCCATTGACATTTTATTTATTTATTTATTTTTTATTTTTTTTTATTTTTTAACATCTTTATTGGGGTATTGAGTGAAAGTTTATAGCCAAGTAAGAGATCCACAGTGGAATTCTCAACAGTGGCCCTTCTGTATATATTAATTTCTGCAAATGCTTTAAAGAATGCTGGAATCTAGCAATGTCTCGAAATAAGACCTGGTGTGCTGCAAAGTGGGTTCAGCTGACTGGAACAAGCTTGAACCTTTGATAACTATTTAAAGAACACCCACCATGTGCGAGGTTCTCCACCAGGCACTTGGAACACATCAGTAACAAAATGGACATTCTAGATGGATATACTTAAATAACAGGCATGGCAGTTCCCTAATCTTAGTCAACTGGCTTAATGAAAGGTGGCTGTTGAACCTAACAGAGGAAAGGGCCAAAGGGGGACAAAAGCGAAAGAGGGAAGGAGGAAGCAGGAGGCTGCCGGTGTGTGTGAAGAGAGGACCCAGAGGCTTCTTTAGGATGGACAGAGCTCCTGCAGATGGAGGGTGGGAAGCAGAGGGAGAGGAGAGCCACCTTCCACTGCTTTGGACCACAACTCACTCAGGAGTTACCGCCTTCTCTAACTTTCTCCTGAAATCCTCTTTCCTCTTCCTCCTTTGCCTCACAGTGACTTACAGCCTGTGCAAGAAGGGGGCCACCGAAGTAGCTGCGGCTGCAGCTTTCATTCCTATTTATCTGCACCCCCTACAGAATTTTACCTTTGGCCCTATTCTAAACAGTTCTAACAAGGACGATTTTACCCATTAATTATATACAAATAGATTTGTTAACTCAAGCAGCAAAGCAAGAGACAAGGCCTAGCCCAGGAGGTGGAACACAAAGGTTTCAGTTTTGGTCCTGCTGCTTCAGCCACATGAGCTTGGTCAGGTCGCTGAACACCCGGAAACCGAGGTTCTCTCTTGGCCACTAGGGCTCCTGACTGCTGTCCTGTTAAAACTGGCCAATTCCATCAAATGTTCATTACATATTATAAAATGGTTCCTTTGGTATTTTTCACACATATATATATGATCCAATTTATGTAAAAATTATTTCAGATTATGCACATATATAAGGCTGTAAATACATCAAAAGGGCACAGAAGGATACAGACCCCGTTCTTTAAAATGATTGTCTCTGGGAGACAAGGACAGGGTAGGAAGCAGTGAGTTGGGACTTTGCAATTTTTGCTCTCTATATTTCCATAAGGTCAACTTCGTTTACGGCATTATGACTTATGTAATAAGAAAAAGACCAAAAGTAACCCAACCACAGTAGTGTATGGTATGGGCTAGAGAATGTGAAGACTGACTTATGTGTGTCTGTGGAAAAGTATTTCTTGATTCTTCTCCTCCCCTAAAACTGGAGATATAGAATGAAAAACACAATTTTTAGAACAGCAGTTATCTCGTGAGAGGGGGGAAAGGAAGGAAATGTGGTTGAGGAAGAACATGGGACTTTTTAATCCCTTCAGATGGCTGGTAGGCCCTTGAGTATTCGTATTATTTTTCTTTAAACCACACACACACACACACACACACACACATTCTATTATACACTATATATTGTTCTCTATGTTTGATATATTCCATAATAAAAATGTAAAAACAGGGCTTCCTTGGTGGTACAGTGCTTAAGAATCCACCTGCCAATGCAGGGGACATGGGTTCGATCCCTGGCCCGGGAAGATCCCACATGCCGCGGAGCAACTAAGCCCATGTGCCACAACTACTGAGCCTGGGCTCTAGAGCCTGCAAACCACAACTACTGAAGCCCATGCGCCTAGAGCCTGTGCTCCACAACAAGAGAAGCCACTGCAATGAGAAGCCCGCACGCCGCACTAAATAGTAGCCCCTGCTCACTGCAACCAGAGAAAGCCCGCGCACAGCAACAGAGACCCAATGCAGCCAAAAATAAAAATAAAAAATAAGTAAATTTTAAAAAATGTAAAAACACAAAAGCTGGGAAATATCCACCTATGTGCTTCAACCTTATCCCTTTCTCCAAGTTGATTTTGACAGAGTAAGACACTGATTTGCAGGGATGCCCCCTGGAGTACCTTCTCTGGGCCTGGATCTCCTCCTGGGCTATGTTCCTCTCCTGGGCCCGGGCTTCCTCCACGGCCTGGACTTTCTCCCGGTGGCACTCCATCATGATCCTCTGGATCCTGTGGACCAGGCGTTGCTCGGCAGCCAGGTGTTCTCGCTGCAGTTCTTCCTCCATGTTTTGATGCAACTCGATCTTGGTCTTAGATACCACTTCCTTAAGCAACAGAAAAACTAGGTTTAGGTGTTACAGCTTTGATGTTTAAAAACGTTATTCAAATCATAATTCATCTGCCCGATGGAATGTACACCAGTTAAGCCTAATGATTTAAAAGAAGAGTATTTTAAAAAGCAGACTCACAGATATAGAGATCTAACTAATGTTTACCAGTGGGGAGAGGGAAGGGGGAGGGGCAATACAGGGGGTGGGGACAAAAAGGGGATTATGGGGTTGTATGAAGTCATGTGTGTGAAACTTCTGAAAATTGTAAAGCACCATAGAATTTAAAGAATCTTTCATTCAATAAAAAAATTTTTTTTAATAAAAGTAAAGGAATACAGAAAAAAAATGGAAAAAGAAAAAAAACTGGAATGGTATATCCATACCATGGAATATTACATGGCTATTAAAAGGAAAAAATAAAGAAGAGTGTATACTATATGGAAAAGTTTCATTTATAATGATGTTAAGTAAAATCAGAAATGCACAAACTATTTAGCATAAAATACGTATATAGATAATATTGGAAAGGAATTGCAAAAAGAAAAGTAATTGGGTCACGGGTATTTTTTCTTGATTGTCCAAATATTCTATAGTGTCCTATTACCTTTATCCATGATTAGAAATACAGAATATGCTACTGCTTTAGGAAGTCAGTCCTGGAAAGTGGCAGAAATAATGACTATGAGAGTCTCCTGGGTAGGAGGACACCTGAGGCCCGGGCAGCAAGCACCGCACACGACCGCAGTCACAGGAAGCTGCCTGCCAGTCCCCACTGTCGTTCTGGAACATTCCAGCTCATTCAAGTTGAGGGGCTCTTCCTCGTTCACAAAGGGGACGGGGGCAAGGGCTCCACTGCGCCAAGGTAGAAGGACCTGTGGAGGCTTCAGCTGAGTAAAAAGAGGAGGCACTTGCCAAACCAGGACCTGAGGGAAACAGACTCCCAAGGAAATCTCTGTATCCCTGGAAATGTCCACTGACAGCACAGTGTGACAGGCACAGTGCTAGGACCGATGCTACAGACAGAAGGAGGCTGGAATCCTCCTCAGGACTCGCTGTCTAGCAGAGGAGACCCAGACCCCATCCTGCAACCAGTGGTTTAACCAGAAACACATGCCAGAAACGAGGGGCAATTAATTCCATCCAGGAGTTTTAAAACTTTCATTTAAAGGTCAGTTTGTATCTGTTTCAGGGATAAGAGAGAACATAAAGAAATAAAGGTGCTCAATATTCTGTGATAACCTAAATGGGAAAAGGATTTGATAAAGTATAGAAACAGGTATATGTATAACTGAATCACTTTGTTGTACACCTGAAACTAACACAACATTGTAAATCAACTCTGCTCCAATATTAAACAAAATTAAAAGAAAAAAAAGAACAGGGGCTTCCCTGGTGGCACAGTGGTTGGGAGTCCGCCTGCCAATGCAGGGGACGTGCCCCGGTCCGGGAGGATCCCACATGCCGCGGAGCAGCTGGGCCCGTGAGCCATGGCCACTGAGCCTGCGCGTCCGGAGCCTGTGCTCCGCAACGGGAGAGGCCACAACAGTGAGAGGCCCGCATACCGCAAAAAAAAGAATAAAAACAAAAGAAACTAAGTTATTTCACAGGGTGAGTCAGTGGAAGAACTAGGAACAAAAGCAGGATTCTCGCCCACCAGCTTCTCGCCCACTCGCTTCACTGCTGGCTGTGATGCTTGGGTCTTTCCAGAGATTCATCAGTTTATTTTCCTTCCAGAAATGCTGTCCGGGCTTATAAGACAGTGAGGTTCCTCCCTCCCTCCTCCTCCCTGTCTCCCAGAGACAATCACTGAGCAGGGAATGGAAGGTTCTGCTACAGGTAATAAGCCTGAGTCTCTATCTTGTAGTCAGAGGCCGTTGTTTAACGTCTTAGGGGATATTTTAACTTCTTAGGGATTATTTCTGGGTTTTCAAGTACATTTTCAGTAACTGAGATTGCTGAATGGTTGAACCTTAGATAGATGAAGTATTATCATAATACATTTCTATCTGAATCACAGAATTTAAAAATGACACACCAGCCCTTTATTTTGACTGGGTTCTGAACAAGGATTCAGAGAATTAAACCCTGTCCCTCTTTTATGTAATGGTTTAGTAAAACTAAAATCATTTTACTGCCTCATACAGCATGTCCAATACCTATTTAAAGCTACGAAAAAATAATTCAATGACCTGCTGTTTGGTGGTGTTCTTACTCAATGGAAAGCCTTCCAGTTAAATTACTTTTACTGAAATGCATTTTGAGTGAATCAGCCTCTATCTGGAGATAAGAGACAGCCTCATGAAATCCATCCTCTTTACTGTGCAGATGTTTGACAGACTTTCCTTTATTACACAATGCCTCCCTCATGAGAAGTTTCTCTCAGGTATCACATGGAGGAAGATCTGGGCCATCTGAGTACTGGATTTGTTTTTACCTCATGGACATGGTGATTCATACACTTTCCTCTGTGCATTGACTGTCAGAAAGCTCAAGGGCCAGCTATGGTAACTGCACAGAACCTAGTGGCATACAGACATTTCTAAGTTTCGGATTCACACCTGACTTCATTCTATTTCCTACTCTCATTTTCCTTTAGCTTCCATTTTATTATTTACTTTTTAATATTATTGTATTTGAATAAGATAATATTAGCACCTTTTCAAAATCCTATCTGTCCATTGGACAAGACCTGGAAATTTTATTTAACAGCAAGCACCTGACACCCAAATTCTTAACATCACAGAAGAGCAATACCTGGTGATTTCTATGTCCCAGAATGTAATGCTGTTTGGTTCTAGAAGAACTTGGTTTTCTGCTCTCTATACGGGTAATCTCAAACTTTAATATGAGAGAATATGTGTGATTTTATATCTGTTTATATCAAACTTTAATATATGTGAGAATCACATGGGCTGCTGGTTAAGTAAGCTGCCAATGACTCTGTAGGTCAGGTGGAGCCCAGGAATCTGCAGGTAAGTAGGCTCTAAGGAGGTGGTTCAGAGACACCCCCTGAGGAGCAATAGCAATGTCTGTCTGGGGACCCTACAGCTGAAACAACCCTCCACATCCCTCTTAGACAAATCACTCATTCATCAACATAATAATAAAAAAAAAAAGTCCCTGAGACTTTTTTAGAATAATTTGGAAAGGTCAACCGCCCTCTTTAAACTTTCTTAGGACTTCTCCTATTTTAACACGAAGTGCATCAACTCAACCCAAAGACTATATGGGGTACCATCAAATTACCTAGAGTAAGACTAGGAGGCAAGCTCCTTGAAACAGGCATCACAACTAAGCTACCCTTGCATCATCACAACCTAATGCCAGGAGTGATATTTAAAATGTGGATCCTCTGGCTGCAGCACAGGGCAGGGTCCTAGAGGCCCACACCCATGGAAACGGTTGCCCCTTCAAATTGCTGGGCTGTGGGAGGTCCAGGGTGGTGAAGGTGTTAGGGGCCCGGGGAGTGGTGATTTATCAATTGATAGAGGAGTATTTCCCTATTCAAGAACCAGTGTGGCCGTTCCGGTCCCAGCTAGCTGAGCAGCAGGCCTATCTGGACGTGCTATAAATGCTCCCCTCCCGTTTCGAGGTGAAATCAGGGATGCCCATGGAGCCAAGCAGGGAGGGTCAACCGTCCCTTAGGAGCCCTGGGGTGGAGCTCCCTTTCCTGCCAGAAAGTTTTCTGAGGACAGTCTATTTAATCTCACCTGGTACAGAGCTGATACATGGCAGGTGCTCACGGCCGAAACGAGAGACAAAAGGGCCCATGGTCCCTGAACTGTTTATTCGTTATGTTCTTATTGAATTAGGCCAAACCTGGGTCCACACTTCTGCCACTTTCCCTCCAGCCTCTGCCCAGGTATCATCACACCTGCATCGTGCCCTGTCCTGTCCCTCCCATGACCCACGTGTGAAAATAGTTGTTTTTTCCTTTGAGCAGAGTTTGGGACTGAACTGTGTAAGGAACCCCTGGGTCTCTGCCTGGACAGTTTACCAACTACCCAGAGTTGTGTACTGGAACAAGTTACAGGCTGGAAAGAGTTCCCCTCATTGTGTGACCTCTGGTCCTGCAGGAAATACCTGAGAAACAGAGGCCCCTCTTGGCATCGCGGTAAATGCAAACTTAGGAAAAAGGATGCAAACAGAGAGCTCAGGAGAAGGTAGAGAAGCGCCTGCTTCCTCTGTTCAGCCCGTTTTCACACTTACAAAGTCAAGGCACTGTGCTGGCACCGGGACAAGGGTGGTAGCGAGGCAGACATACTCTTATGAAGGCTGCAGGCAGATGGCGATCAGATATTCAACAAATAATCAATCCTCCAATCTATTTACTTACACCAGTGCTAGGTGGTGATGCTGTTAAAGAGGGTGGGGTGACAAGGACAGTGTATGGGTAGCAGGACAGAGCTGATCAGGTAAGGTCTCCCTTGACCAGTGATGTCTGATGTCTGATGAAGTGCAGGAAGAACATTCCGGCAAAGTCCCCAAGGTGGGAAGGAGTGTGGTGCATACAGGTTTGAGGGTCCAGAAGAAGGGCACTGAAAGGAGGAAAGAGAGCCAGTGGCAAGGGATGTAGGGTCCGGCAGGCAGGGTGCCTCCTTCATACCTTAACCCCATAAAGGTTTGGGTTCATTATATCAAAGGCCATCCATTATGCTTCATTATGTCAAAGGGATTCTCTTGCACCCATGCATCACTGTTGCCATGGAGTCCAGCATACCTTCTGTGAAAATCCTGGGCCTCCCAACCAACCTCCATGGAACACGCCAGAGCTTTTTACTAAAGTACCGCTAAAAAGACAACAAACAAGCCACTATAAAAACCTGTAAATCTTTTTGATGTTCCTCTTTCAGAATCTGGATTTTCATTTTGTGCATATCACTTGCTTCTTCAAGGGCTTTCTTCACTGCTTCTCTTTGGCGTTCATCTGCCTTTGAAAGAGTTCATTTATTTATTAATATGTATCAGGTTTTCATGTTTAATGAAAACTAGCAACCACCCTGGGGCCTCTGACTACTGGCTCCGTTCCCATCTCAAACCTCCCATAGCAAACTAGGCCTCAGCCAGAGATGCCCTAACACGGCCCAAACCGTGGCAAAAATCACTGTTTCAGGAATTGCTAAGGAGAGCTTTACTGCAGGCTGCTAGGGTGTCTTTTTTCTTTGGCACTTTATTTCTTGCTTGATTGACTATCAAAGTCATGTATGCTTATCGCAGAAAATCTGGAAAATACAGAGAAGTGGAAAAATGCACAAAGCCTGAAATTACTGAGAAGGGAGGCCGAGTACCATCCCAGATCCCCTGCATCAGGGTCTTCAGAAAGAGGTTTCATTATTTTATTTCAAGAGAATGCCCAGAACATTAGTTATATTTAAATTGTATATTGTTATACTTATATTTAAATTGTACATTATTCACAAAAGCATTCTCTTGTGTTAGGGTAGTTAATAAATGGCTCACAATCAATTTAAATTTTATTATTATTGATAAGGATACATGTCTAGTAAGATTTTTATTTCTATTACCCTTTGCACTGGAGCATTTTGTACTTTCAAAGTACTTTAATACCAAGCTTTTGCTGGGACTAATGCTGGGCAATTCCAACACTCTTTGCTATGATTTTTACTTTATAGAGAAACCGAGAAATAATGTTCTAGCACTGTGGGCTGTCCCGCTCTCAAGGAGCGCTAATTTTCTTTAGGAAGTCACATATGGCATTTTCTCTCTAACTGGAAGAAGTGGGAGCTGGAGGATTGAGATTCTGCTTCGCTGAAGTGTCTGGGATCTGACCATGAGCCCCAAGACCCTCAAATTGCCTCCACGGCCCTCGGCAGTCGCATGGACAAGGTGTCAAGGACTTTGGAGCGAAGGGGAGCTGGGAGAGGGGGTGAAAAGGAGAGTCAGCTATGACGCAGCATTTGGAAAAAACAGGCACTTAGGGGCATTACACACTGCACAAACGAATGGTCTACTATATATTAAATATTAAGCAATAATAAACAACTACAACAAGAATGTCTTTTTAAAAAGGTTTTAATCCCATGAGAATAAAGGGAGCAGGCAGGAGTCATCCACACAGAGGGGCAATTTAGACAGAAGGAAGCTCCTGATGATTTCTACTTCTTACTTAGCACCTACTGTGTGCCGGGCATGTTATTTCATTGAACTCTCTCAATAATCCTACAGAGTGAGTATTACTGTTCCTCCTTTACATCTGAAGATGCCAAGACTACGGAGTTGAAGAACTTGCTACCCTGGTCCCACAGACGCCAGCATTCAAGTCAGTTCTGCCTGACCCCACTCTTTCATACAAATCCAAAACGTGAAAGAACCACAAAGATGAATTCAGGTTAATTTCCAACTTCCTTTACCTTCACCCATACGTCAGCTTCTGCTTTTGCAATACGTTCTTTGAGTACAGCTTCTTGAAACTGCTCTCCTTTATTCAGAATATCTGTCCCAATATCTGTGTGTTTGAAGAGAAAAAAGAAATCACAAATATCCACAGACTGTTTCTTGGCTTTCCTTTTCACTGTTATCGAGTTATTTATTAGAGTTATCTAAGAAATATATCCTTTCAGGAAATGTCAGGCTTTAAAGATACCCATGAAAGGGGTAAGTTCTTCCCTAACTGATTAAGAGGGAACTCACAGCACTGTGTATCAGACCCAGTCCACAGGGAGGCAACTGGGGAAGTAAAAGTAAAAAAAAAAAAAAAGTAAAATAAAACTAAACACCAAAGAAAAAAAGTACACATAAGGTCTGCACCTGAATTAACAGTATTGATCCAACACCAATTTCCTGGTTTTGACAGTGTAGCAGCATTATGTAAGGCATCAATGAGTGAAGCTGGATGGGAACTCTCTGTTCTATTTTTAAAACTTATCAGTCTTCAACTATTTCCAAATAAAAAACTATTAAAATATGTAAAAAATATTTTAAAACTTAAAAGAAACCCCACAAGCTGAGGGCCGATTCTGAAGGTTCTAATTTACTGGGTCTGTGTTGGATTAGTATTATAATAGGGAAGAACAAATCTGACTCCATATTAGATCTGTTTCTTTTACTTTAACCTTTGTATTCTATTGCTTTTGCTTTGAGTTAAGAATGTTGCCTATAGCCTGAAATTTACAGGATAGCCCATTCTCAGGGTTCTGACCTTTAAAGGTGTTAACACTTCCCCATTCATATAGAGATAAAAAGTTGCAGAACAGAGAATAAAATTTGTCTTGTTGGAGGTTACAGTAACATCATGACCTGACCTACCCAGACAGCTGCAAGAACAAAGGATTCCTGCACCAAGAAGTCTGCAACAACCAGCCACCTCCCCCCACCCCCTGCCCCTTTTAATATAAAAGAAGCCTGATTTCTGAATGGGGTACCATGGTTCTCTAGGACATTAGTCTGCAATCTTCTGGGTCTGCTGGCTTTCCAAATAAAGTCGTTATTCCTTGCCCTGAGTCTCCTGATTTACTGGCCTGTTGTATGGTGAGCAGAACAGGTTTGGATTCGGTAGCAGTATTTTTTTTTTAATGGGTAAATTTGCTTTATCAGATAAATTCAGTTAATGCAGAATTTCACTTTCTTAATTTAAAGATTAAAGATAATGTATCTTTATTATACATTCTAAGATTTCAATTATTTTAAAACCCACTGATTCATTTAATATTGCAATTTGCATGGCAATAAACAATGAGTTCTAACTTTCTTAAAGGTGTCTATAGCAATTTAAAATAGCAATGAGTCTTCTTTTCAGTTTGTAGCACCTGACTTAAGACCTTTATAAAAACAGATTTTAAATTCATTTAATGTACTCATTAAGATTCATTGTCACTGTTTCTCTTGTAAGGAAAACAAATTTCAACTATTTCCCAGACTATATTGAGCAATGGTGTATATTATTTTCAAATGGTTAGCAGAATTTTACTCACATAAATTTATAGCCAGAAAAAGAACTCAGCCTCTCTGAATGCCTATCCACTCAAAACAATGATGAAAATAATGTATAAAATGGATTTGAGGGTCTGACCTCCTATTTAACACTATCAAACACTTTCCAAGTAGTCCTAGAAAATATTTTAAAATATATGCAAATATTCTACCATATGACAAACCATCATTTCTTTAACCATTTCCCAATTGTTCATCTTTATCATTTGTAATTTTTTTACATCATGAGTAGCACTCTGAAGAACACTCTCAACCATAGTTTTAAGCCAGACATTATATCTTTAGGATAATGTCAAGAAGTGGGTCATGGGCTTCCCTGGTGGTGCAGTGGTTGGGAGTCCACCTGCCGATGCAGGGGACGCGGGTTCATGCCTCAGTCCGGGAGGATCCCACATGCAGTGCCCATGAGCCATGGCCGCTGAGCCTGCGCGTCCGGAGCCTGTGCTCTGCAACAGGAGAGGCCACAACAGTGAGAGGCCCGCATACCGCAAAAAAAAAAAAAAAAAAGTAAAAAAGAAAACTTCAGTACCAAATGACCAAAATTTTTTATTTGACTAAATTCTATTTCATGCATAAGCATGACACCCTCTCCTGTTTATTAGACTTAGGCAATAAAAAAAAAAAACCAAGCAGCCTTGTACAGAACAGTGAAAATGCCAGGGGTGAGGGTAGGCTACAGTTTTACTGTAGGATAAATATATATATATATATATTTTTTTTTTTTTTAAAAGTCCCTTTGGCCATATCAACAATCAGTTCAGATCATTAAATACAAATTTTCAAAATCGCTTCTTCACTTCTCCACGATCTTCAATGCTATTACCATCCACTTCTGGCCATTTTTCCTGAATGACATCACTTATGTCATCTGTAAAGTCTCCCTGAATGATGATTTCATCCTCCCCTATTACTGAGGCACCCAGGAGAATTTCTGAGCAAAAATCCTTTGTGCTTCTTCAAGATCGATTTCAAAAGTTGCAAGGCCACACACTCTTGTTACATATTTCTTCTTTGCTCTGGGAATTTTGGCTATCTAACCCTTTGTAGTACAGTCTTCTTTTTTTGTTTTGTTTGACCCCTTCCACCTCTTTTTTGTTTTTTCTTCTCTTCCTCTTCCCCTGCTGTTCCTTGACCCTCACTTCTTGTTCCAGCTTCTCATTTGGGTGAATTTTCTACAGTAAGTTTTGCACTCATTTTAAAAATTCTTCTCTAACCATTGTCGACATTTAGCAACATCAGACATATATTCACAGTACTCTGTTGGTAATGAATAGACTCCGCAGCAAAGGACTTGAAGTGGGTAATCTGCACCTAACTTGGTATTGCTCCTCGGGTCTCCTTTGCAATCATGTCCACCGGATTCAGAAATGTCAGCAGCCATTTCAAAACCCGGGTGGTTGCACAGTCTCCGCCATCTCCGCGCCCGCCACTACCGCCAGCTGAAGTGACACATGAGACTCCTCTTCCCCGGCCAGAGCCGCCCAAGAGCTCGGTAACAGTATTAAATCCAATGAGTCTGTGTTTCGATTTAAAAGTTCTATAGGACACTGCCAGGGTTGAGAACTACTCTATGCAATACTCATTAGCATTTATACAGACATTTCAACATGCTTTAATTTATTCACTTAATGTTTGGATTCAGATATCCTAGGAGGCATAAGGAATCAACCAATAAAAGCATATTAAGAATAGATATCCACTGTTCTGGGTGTAAAAGGTCAAATCATTATAGAGATAATAATTAATAAGTCATACTAAACAGTTACTAAAAGTTAAAATCAGTTATCAGTTTTGGTATTGGTATTTTTAGAGGATGACCCCAATTTGATCTCCTGCTACATTTTAGCTTTTTCAAAACACCGTCCATTCTCTAGCTTCTTACGTGTTCAAAGGTCAGGAGTGAAATTTAATCACCACTAATTTAACATATTAAGGAAGAGAGGATATGAGAAGTATTTTGAGAGTTCTTAGGAAAACACTTTTAAGGCTTAAAGTCAGACTGAAAAATCTGACGCAGATGAGGAGAAAAGGAAACGTGTAATTACAACTTGATTTGCTTACTAGAAGTGTATATATGGGGGAGGGATAAATTGGGAATTTGGGATTAACAGATACACACTACTATATATAAAATAGATAAACAAGGACCTACTGTATAGCACAAGGAATTATACTCAATATCTTGTAATAACCTATGATGGAAAACATTCTGAAAAAGAACATATATTTATATAAAAGAATATATATTTTATATAAATATATTTTATATAAAATATATTTATATAAAATTTTAAAATATTTATATAAATTATTATATATATAAATGAATCACTTTGCTATATACCTGAAACATGGTAAATCAACTATATTTCAATAAAATTTTTTTAAAAATACAAAAGGATTTAAAAGAGGAAGAAGAAGAAGTGTATATATAGTACATATTCTGTTACCCAGATCTACCTACTTTTATGTCACCAGCTACTAATATAGTTTTACCATACGCTAACGCATATATATATGGAATCCAAAAAGAAATGGTTCTGATGAACCTAGTGGCAGGACAGGAATAAAGATGCAGACATAGAGAATGGACTTGAGGGCAGGGGCGGGGAGGGGGAAGGGTAAGCTGGGACGAGGTGAGAGAGTGGCATGGACATATATACACTACCAAATGTAAAATAGATAGCTAGTGGGAAGCAGCCGCATAGCACAGGGAGATCAGCTCGGTGCTTTGTGACCACCTAGAGGGGTGGGATAGGGAGGGTGGGAGGGAGACGCAAGAGGGAGGGGATATGGGGATACAAGTATACGTACAGCTGATTCACTTTGTTATACAGCAGGAACTAACACACCATTGTGAAGCATTATACTCCAATAAAGATGTATTAAAAAAAAGAATATAGCTTCTTTCACCCATGTATTAAGGTATTACTTAGAGATATTTCCTCTCCTATGAGTATGGAAGGTGCCCAATTATGAGGAAGGGCAAAAAGAACTCTGTTACTATTATGTGCCAGGCTTTAGAATAGGTACAAATATTTCATTAAAGCCTCAAGACAAATCTGCAAGATAAGTATTAACATACCTATTTACATATAAGGAGACAGACTGAGAGGCTAAGCATACTCTCAAGGCACAAAACTGGGAAGTAGAGAACTGGATTTCAACCCACATTCTTCTCATGCCAAACAGACACCCCTGCAGGACAAGCAACTTTGATCAGGAGGGCTGATCAAAGTCTACATATCAGGAAGAATGTCATATAATTCTATGAAACATTAGAACAAAGAAAAACAGCAAAGTCACTTACCCAGTATATCTTTGTGAGTGTAAAAGCGTGTCTTAAGTGGCTTGTACTCATGGATCCGTTTGAAGATTTCCCCAAAGGGGGCTGGTGGAATTATCTTATTACATACAGCACAGCAAACAAAGTCTGTGTAATTCAGATTTCTGATCATAATTAAATTTGTCTTTTACTACGTACAGTTAAAACACTCTTAGGATCAGAAAAAGTCATTTTAAGAAAAGCTAGACGTTTGAGAAAGCTGGAAGAGGTTCAAGGTTTGAAGACAATGCTAGAGGCTTGCAAGGATTAAATGATTTGCCATGATTAGGTAGTGGTTATGTGCCTAACGGTAACAAACGGTACTGAAAGCCTCTGCCATATAAGGTCTGGGCACTGGATTTGGGAAGATTTAAGCAGCTGCTCCCTCCTAGACTCTAGATTAAACTGTTAACTTACTTAGCAACTGTTGCTACGTAAGACAAGCTTTGCTCATAAAAGCGACTAGAAATAATGACTAAAGGGAACATGGTACAGCTGTTCATTTCCCAGATACCTTCTGTATTAGTTTCCTTCTGGGGCTATTACAAATTACCACATATTTAGTAGCTGAAAACCACACAAATTCATTCTCTTGCACTTCCGGAGGTCAGAAGTCCAAAATGAGTCTTATGGGGCTAAAATTAAGATGTTAGCAGCACTGGTCCTTCTGGAGGCTTTAGGGGAGAATCTGTTTCCTTGCCTTTTCCAGCTTTCAGAGGCCATTCCTTGGCCCATGGACTCACATCAATATAGCCTTTTCTCTTCCTGTTTGCAGGGTGACATTGCTTCTTCCTCTGATCATCTGCCTCCCTCTTATAAGGACTTCTGTGATTCTATCAAGCCCACCCAGATAATAAAGGATAATTTCCCCATCTCAAAATCCTGAACTTCACCACATCTGTCAAGACCCTTCTGCCATATAATGGAACATATTCACAGGTTCTAGGGATTAGGATCCAAACATCTCTGGGGTGGCTGGGGGAAAAGGAGTATTATTCAGCCTGCTATACTTTCTGTTAAATGGTTTGCTTTAAAGAATTGATTTTTGGGGCTTCCCTGGTGGCGCAGTGGTTGAGAGTCCGCCTGCCGATGCGGGGGACGCGGGTTCGTGCCCGGTCTGGGAAGATCCCGCGTGCCGCGGAGCGGCTGGGCCCGTGAGCCATGGCCGCTGAGCCTGCGCGTCTGGAGCCTGTGCTCCGCAGCGGGAGAGGCCACAACAGTGAGAGGCCCGCGTACCAAAAAAAAAAACAAAAAAAAAAAGAAGTGATTTTTTTAGGCCAGAAAAGGAGGGAGTTTAATTTTTTTCAGGTTATCTACAAATATGTTTTTGTGCCATGGCAATAAAACTGGGAAATATCACAAGTACCTTAAAGGAAAATTTACTTTCATTAAGCAAGCACTCAAAATTACTAAGCTTGGTTTTAAAAATCAGAGTTAACTAATTTGTTGTCCTTGTTTTAACATGGAAAGTCCTACATCTCAAGAACCCCCTCAGTGCCTGGCAAACTGGGACAGACTGGTCACCCGATAAGGGTATAAAATAATAAGTAACTTCACTGTTTACGTTAGGAAATTCTTATCAACTTGTCAGTTGAACTGCTCGCTCCTCTGGGCAAATAGCTCTTCTATCAGAAGAGATTGCTTCCCTGGGCAAAGAGGTCGCTTACACCTTATCAAAGGTTAACTTACCAAGACTTGCTTCAAGACTGAATCTCTTACGTTACTGAGTTTGCCCAATCTCAACCAGATTCCTGCATTGGAAAACATTCCTCCTACCACTTGAACCCAGACTACAAAAGGCTGTAATTATGTTGCCCTGAGCATCCCCTCCTTAGACAACTGACTCTGTCAAAGTGGCATTTTCCTTTAGAGAAGGAATGAAAACATCAACACACAGCCAGGCAGCCTTTGACACTGCACAGAGAAAGACTGTGCTACAGAACTTGTAACCACCCTGTAAATAGTATCACAGTCAGGTTACTTGCTCCTAAAATTCAATGGGATTCTTCCCGTGCACTACTCTTCACAGCTGTGTGCCTTGCAGAATCTACTGCTACTCTGGTTCATTCACACACGTCACATGGCTTAAGGCTGCCCTCTGTCCAGTTCCTGATGCCCTTCTTTGCTGCAATTATCTCCTGATAGCTCACCTAACTAATACCTCCCTCACCAAATAGCAACTTATTTTGTTGACTACTAGAAGAACTCTAAAGACAATGATGTGACATTAAATGCGTAAGTTGAAAACAGAACTCTAGTTCTTTAATAACCAACAGGAGAAGATAATACTTTAAATTAAAAGGCACTTTATACCTCCTAAGTGCATTTTAAACTACTTTAAGTGTACTATACAGAGACACCTAGCAAAGAAATATTTAGGGCTCAGTAGTAAAGATTTAATTTAGTTGCATGTAGATAATTAGCTAAGCTCTTTAATATTTACAAATCAGACATAATTACATTTTCATGTATCTTGTAAAACCACAATAAAGCACTGGAAATTAAATATTACATTATGATGATAAACTCGGCCTGTGCAATTATTTTACTTGTTAATAATAAATGAAACAAAATTTCAGAGATGAGATTTATTACTGAGCTCCAATTCCAATGATTTGGAGAATGTGGTAAATATCTAGAAATGAAACAGGTCTAGAACACTCATCAGAAAGGTATATACATTTAAGGTAAACCCATGTTCTTATGGTTATTTTAAAACTAGACCTTCTTTTCTTATCTATTGAGTAGTTCTAGTTTTTAAATAGCTGTAAGAACATTTGGTCTACATCTATAATATCACTGTAACATTTACAAAAACCAAAACAGATAACGGTTGTAGTCAAATAAAAACATCATACTCAGTCTAACATACTTTCTTTTTTAGAAAAGAAAAACTCCAATTACTTTGGGTTATTCTCTCATTTAATCTTTATTTTAGTAGTTGAATGGGAGTATCTTTTCAATTAAAATAAAATTCTGGACCAAAATTAGCTGAAATGGAAAATCGAAATATAAGACCCATCTGTGACTCTGTAAAAACTATTTGTTTTTAACTGCAGGCTTTACGATAATTTACAATTATTTTTTTCTTCACAAATATAGGTTCTATGCCAGGTAGAAAATGAACACTGTCCTTGCAAACAGCAAAACAAACTAAACACAACAGTTGTAAATGCACAATTACCCTTAAAATGTTAAAAATACCATGTAAATTTAAGAGCATCGGTACTTTTTATTACATAGAACTTAATTCACAAAAGTGACTTCCATTCTCATGGTACTTTTACAAGAGGATTTAGTCAAGAAAAAATATTGAGCAGCTCTTTCTGTGGAAAAAGAATGCGATAATGGCTACAGTTCTGAAAGGACAACATTCACTATAGTGGCCTGGCTGCAACCGCAATCCTTCTTCCTCAGTAGCATCTTCTAGAAGAAGAAACAAGATACTGTGTGGTGCTAGCTTCACCTGAAGATTTCAGAGTCCCCAGTAAAGCTCCATCTGCAGTAACCAGCACTGTTAATCCCACTTAGATGTTTTCCTCCTCATATAACTGTGTCCCTCACTATCAATAGCTTCATAGAGGTCCTTCTTATTCTCCTGTGTCGCATGTAGATAACCGATATAAGCCACACAAAGTGAAAGGGTTATCAATCCGAAAGCCATTACAGGTTTGTTCTGTCAAAAGGAAAAAAATTATAAGACCTCATTAAGACTCATCATTTGAGGAGACTCAAGTATCTCTTGCACTTTCCTCTTGACATGCCAAGGCTTTAGTACCACACCAGCATTCCTATGGTATTAATTTCATTTATAAAAATTTACCCAGTTCTTTATTCAATTAACTCAACTCCTGATAATTTAGAGACTACAGAAGACTCTTGCTTCTTCTCTCCACAGCTGGGACATCTCCAACCTTCACCTTTAGGAAGGTGAGGCTGGAAGAGGTGCGAGGGAAACGAGCGGCATGAAAACTGGTCCAGTGCTCAGAGTTTTCAGTGTTATCTGTGTGATGTGGAAAAGTTGCTTAACTTCTCTGGGCCCAAGCTCCCCACTTGCAAACCTTAGTTAATTTTATTAGGAAGTGAGGAATGAAGTATACATGCTATTCTTCTCACCTGAGTTCATGGATAACTGGCAGAAACCCTGTCATGTCATATACCATGTACAGCAAAATATACACGATCTTCTCTGGGAACTTATTCTATTACCTCAAGAAATTTAGTGACTGGAAGAGAAATGCTATTATAAATAACCTTGATTTGCTGCTGTAAAATCCAAGATCCTAAGAGGCAAAGTGATGCAGCTTTGAATATTTTTTTTTTAAAAGCTTTTTAAATTTGTATTTTCTGCTTCTGTCACCATACCTGTTGTATTACTATTATTTCAAATCTTAATCATCAAAAAAATAAAGGTCAAACCTCAGAGCAGTTTAAATTTACAATTCTTTTAAAAATATTTCTTACTTTATTTATTTATTCATTCATTCATTCATTTATGGCTGCCTTGGGTCTTTGTTGCTGCGCGCGGGCTTTCTCTAGTTGCAGCGAGGGCTACTTTTCGTTGCGATGTGTGGGCTTCTCATTGCGGTGGATTCTCTTGTTGTGGAGCACGGGCTCCAGGCACATGGGCTTCAGTAGTTGTGGCACACGGGCTCAGTTATTCCGCGGTATGTGGGATCTTCCCGGGCCAGGGCTCGAACCCGTGTTCCCTGCTCTGGCAGGCGGATTCTTAACCACTGCACCATCAGGGAAGCCCTAAATTTACAACTCTTAAAATGTATTTGGCAATTAAAAGAATACATTAGGGACTTCCTAATGTATTAGGAAGAGAGAGAGCTGAATCCCACATGCAGCAACGAAAGGTCCCACATGCTGCAACCGGGACCTAGCGCAGCCAAATAAATAAATAAATATTAAAAAAAAAAGTCTTATCCTGGATGTATGTCTTACAGGTTTAATGAAGAGCTCTGGATTCACAGCTCGAAATAAGGTTGTGGAGCGGACCCCTCTGAGCCCTGGGTTTCCCAGGTCTTTTTCCTTGGGTGGCTCCTTTTTAAAGGCTGGAGGCTCAGGTGCTGAAGACATCTTGACTAACGATGATTTAGTACCTAAAAATAAAATGAGAAACTTTTTTTCCCTTCCAGATTATGTTCTTTTGATAATGCTCTTTAAGAAACTGATTCCGTATTCATTCTTTTTTGAATTCCAGTCCACTTTTCCACCAAAAGTGATGGTCAATTATTTTCTTCCTTTGTATAACACATACTTTGTAAATGGAACTTCAGGTTTTGCTTGGTAAAATGGCTATTTTATTTTTCATCTCTTAGACCAAACTAGTGAGGTATGCAAAAATTGTCTTCCTACTTTTCCAGGAGGCTAGATAATTTGTTTTTTGGTCTGAGTCACACTGTATCTTGTTATATGAAGGGGGTGCTAAGGGTGGAAGTGGCCGGTGGGTTATCCACACCTTCTTAATTTCCTTCCATTTTCACCTTCCTCACCTTCCAATAGCCCTTCAGGACTATTCCATTGCTCCCACCCCCTCGGGCTTCCTCCACCGGCAACCCCAGCACCAGCACCAGACAGAAGAGTGAGCAGCTGTCAGTCCTCACTCCCTCTCTGCCTATCATCCACTCTGGAAACAACCACTATGCTACCTCCTTAATCTGAATACCCTTAATTACTCAGAATTTATCCTATTAGATCCGAGTATGTCTTTTGGCTTCTGGTTCTCCCAGCTGGAATGTCATCATTTTGTGAATATTTTTCTCTTCTAGATACTATTAGGCAAAAGCTTATTCCTACCATTCCTGCCACGGAATGCTTGGGGGCGGGGGCAGAGTTGCAAGGGAGAAGGTAGGGAAAGACACCTTCCAAAGAAAGGCTGAACTTGATGACAATATAATAAAATTCTTCAGGGGAAATGCTGAACCCTCTCATATAGTAAATGTTATGAAATGAGAGTCAAACACTCACATTTAAACACTCATTGGGGCTTTGTTTATTCAAGTATTCTTTAAGTCTTCCATTTTATAGTCTTTATAAAAGCAATATTTTTGCAACTTTATTACTTATGGAGAAAGTTAGGAGTTCAGTTTTTTCAAAACATGCTGATTATTCAATGGGAAAGCTCAACACATGTGTGATCCAAACACAGGAGTGTGCTATAGGCACAGCAGGTGGCCATTAGCAAGAGGATCTTGCGTTTCACTCCTTCCATCCCCTTGCTAACCATTCTCAGCCATTCATTAAATAAACCTCCCATACTTTGGGCATGTGTATTGGTTTCATAATCACTGGGGAGCAGATAAACATTTCTGAAGCCCTGGGGGTTAGCTGACTTGCCAATGACAAGTGGTCTCATCTCTTCTGACCACGATGCATTACAGCAGAATAGAGCAATCATCAACCTCTGTTTACCTCTTCTGCGAAGTCTACCTTGGACACGAAGTATATGAGGTAACAACTCGTAAAACACTTATTTCATCAGCATTTAAAACATCATTCAAGCTGTAACAAGCAATTTTTTAAAAATTTCAACTGCATTCAAGTTACTAGTTTTCTCTACTGAACAGTGTTTTTTTCACTACAGACAACTTCTGAATCATTCCATAACATGCCTGAAATTTGTTCAGCCAGCACACACTTGCTTGAAACTCATCATGCCCAAGGTTGGCAAAAAAAATCCAACATTTTCTGCAGAACCAGGGGTCCACTCATATGCCCAACTCTTACGTGAACTTCTTGAAACTGTCGAGTGAAGAAAAACGCGCAAGCTACAAGTTGCAAGTTAAGTTTTATTTGGGGACCTTACGGAAGACTGACTATAGCCTGGAAGACAGCCTCTCAAGCCTCTCAGATATATTAATATTTATATATATACACATGCAAGATTCTTTGGTCTCCTCTTTCCTTACCCGAACCTACATTTGCTTTGTGACGAATCAAGCAAATAAGCAATCAAGGTAGTATTTATTATACTGCAACCTCTAGACATCCACATTCTGTTTATGTTAAACTGTTTATGTTAAACTCTTTGCCATAAATGACAATTAAAGAACACCTGGGCTAGAAACCACTGCAAATGTTTATTGAAAGGGCCTTTTACAATTTAAAGAATTACCTACTACACTATATTTTAAAAGATTTAATATACCACAATTTCCATTGTTTGTGATACTTTGGGGAACGTATGAAAATAATATTTTCCATTATATATCATTCTTTTACTGGGCCTGGAATAAGACAGCTCAGTTCTATTGCTGCTTCTCCTTTAATGAGCCACAGTCACTGAAGATGTTACAATAATTCTCCCCAAACTGCATAACTTGTTTATGCCACTGATCAAACTAATAAAGAATTTTAACAACCTTCTGTACTTTAAGTAAAAAGAAACAGATTACTGAGGCCAAAAAGGGCCTTAGTAGGTAAGAATTTGTGATATATAAGAACAGAACAAAGCAGAACATTTTTTTCATGTAAGAGAAGGTTCTTCTGCATCTCCTCACATGCCCAGCACACAGAGCTGTAGGAATATGCCTGGGGCAGAAATTCAAGATGTGGTGGCTGAATAAATAAAGAATGTAAGATGCAAAACCTTAGCTGTTTCTTCACAGATGTGTTAATTGTCAGTGCTTTTTGGGAAAACAAGTCTCTATTTCAAAAGCAAACTTTTAATCTAGTAGTAAAAGCTGACTAGCTACTTTCAAGTGCAGAGCTAATATAATTCCATTTTAAAAAGCTGCAGCACCGTAAGTTCAAAGCACAGCAACAACCTATTCCAACACTACCACTCGAATCAGCAGTACCTAAGACAACAGTTAACATCTAGCACACGTCCATCAGAACTTTCTAAGTCTCCCCATCACTTTCTCCCACTTCTTCCCTTACTCTTTTTTTCCCACTGCAGGTAACTAGCACTTTCTTATTGGTATATGATACTGACCAATCTCTAGATACACTTGCTTTCAAGATATGTTTATTTGTAAGCTAGGACCCTCATTTATTGCATTAAAAGGGGAATCGTCGGACTTCCCTGGTGGTCCAGCAGTTAAGACTCCGTGCTTCCAATGCAGGGGGCCTGGGTTCGATCCCTGGTCAGGGAACTAGATTCCACATGCCGCAACTAAGACCCAGCACAGGCAAATAAATAAATATTACACACACACACACACACACACACACACACACACGACCCAGCACAGCCAAATAAATATTACACACACACACACACACACACACACACACACACACACACACACACACACACACACAAGCAAGGATGATGGGAACCTGGCACTGAACTGCTCCTGGCTAAGTAATTTGGTGATTAGTTTCTGTGTGGGCCCACCTGTAAAACGCTCAATAAGTCAGGTAACCCAGGGCCACCACCTGGCTGTGCAATCTGTCCAGGTGCCCCCATTCTTATTTCTTCTTCATTTTTCCATCACCCATTTGTTGTTCCCTTATCAACTCATGAAAAGAAACAGTTGTATATAATTTTTTTAAAATAGAAGAGAGGAGAATTTTTCATACCTGCCTGTAAAAAAAAGATCTAAACTAAACTGTATTTACTTCATATGTCCCTCCTGGAGAAAAGACAGTCTCTTCAATAAGTAGTGCTGGGAAAACTGGACAGCTACATGTAAAAGAATGAAATCAGAACATTCTCTAACAACATACACAAAAATAAACTCAAAATGGATTAAAGACCTAAATGTAAGGCTGGATACTATAAAACTCTTAGAGGAAAACAGGCAAAACACTCTTTGACATAAATCACAGCAATATCTTTCTGAATCCAAAAGGATCAACCTCCCAGAGTAATGAAAATAAAAACAAAAATAAACAAATGGGACCTAATTAAACTTAGCTTTTGCACAGCAAAGGAAACCATAAACAAAACGAAGACAACCTACAGAATGGGAGAAAATATTTGCAAATGATGCAATTGACAAGAGATTAATCTCCAAAATATACAAGCAGTCCATGCAGCTCAATATCCAAAAAACAAACAACCCAATCAAAAAATGGGTGGAAGACCTAAATAGACATTTCTCCAAAAAAGACATACACATGGCCCATAGGCACATGAAAAGATGTTCAACATAGCTAATCATCACAGAAATGCAAATCAAAGCTACAATGAGGTATCAGCTCATGCTGATCAGAATGGCCACCATCAAAAAGTCTACAAACAATAAATATTGGAGAGGGTGTGGAGAAAAGGGAACTTTCCTACACTGCTGGTGGGAATGTAAATTGGTACAGCCACTATGGAGAACGGTATGGAGTTTCCTTAAAAAACTAAAAATAGGGGCTTCCCTGGTGGCACAGTGGTTGAGAGTCCACCTGCCGATGCAGGGGACACGGGTTTGTGCCCCGGTCTGGGAAGATCCCACATGCCACGGAGCGGCTGGGCCCGGGAGCCATGGCCGCTGAGCCTGCGCGTCTGGAGCCTGTGCTCTGCAATGGGAAAGGCCACAACAGTGAGAGGGCCATGTACCGCAAAAAAAAAAAAAAAAAAACCAAAAAATAGAGCTACCATATGATCCAGCAATCCCACTCCTGGGCATTTATCTGGAGAAAACAATAATTTGAAAAGACACATGCACCCCAATGTTCATTGCAGCACTATTTACAATAGCCAAGACACGGAAGCAACCTAAATGTCCATCAACAGGTGAATGGATAAAGATGTGGTATATATACACAATGGAATATTACTCAGCCATAAAAAAGAATGAAATAATGCCAACTGCAGTAACATGGATGGACCTAGAGCTTATCATACTAAGCGAAGTCAGAAAGAGAAAGACAAATACCATATGATATCACTTATATGTGGAATCGAAAAAAATGATACAAATTGACTTATTTACAAAACAGAAACAGACTCACAGACATAGAAAACGAACTTAGGGTTACCAAAGGGAAAAGGTGGGAGTGTGGATAAATTAGGAGTTTTGGATTAAGATACACACAATACTATATATAAAATAGACAATCAACCAGGACCTACTATATAGCACAGGGAACTCTACTCAATATTCTGTAATAACCTATAAGGGAAAAGAATCTGAAAAAGAATGGATATATGTATTTGTATAACCAAATGACTTTGCTGTACACCTGAAACTAACACAACATTGTAAATCAATTATACTCCAATATAAAATAAAAATTTTTTAAAAAAGATCTAAACTAAGCTGCGTTTTACTTCATATGTCCCTCCTGGTAAAAAGTTCTTTACCTTTTTCTTCTGCCCACCCTCTGTTGAAGGCAATATGAGATAGGAAAAGGAAGTAGCAGAGGTAAAGGACTGACACTTTGCACCAATGCCACAAGGGTCATTCACACCCTAAAGTGTGAGTGAGAATGGTGCTCCCCTGGAATGAATAATGCACACTGTGCGAAGCTATACAAAGATGTTCCCAAGCCGAGTCAGGAACAGTCATTTTTGAATGATTTTCTCTCCTTTAGTAAAATCCTTACTCTGCAGGATGATCCAGAATATATTTGGCAACCGACATTAAACAATTCAGTGAAATAAAATTGGCATGATAAATTTAGAAAATTATCAGAATCATAGAACATTAGTGAAAGGCATGTCAGCAATAATCAAAGCCTTGTTTTTAAGACTTAGGGACTTATAAAATGGACAATATACTTTAATGAGATATAAATGTACTTGTTATTTTAGTTCCACATACCACACTACTTTAATATTTAAGAAAATCACTTGAAGTCTGGGGCAGGACACTTTAAAAATAATTTGAGGGGCTTCCCTGGTGGCGCAGTGGTTGGGAGTCTGCCTGCCGATGCAGGGGACGCGGGTTCGTGCCCCGGTCCGGGAGGATCCCGCGTGCCACGGAGCGGCTGGGCCCGTGAGCCATGGCCGCTGGGCCTGCGCGTCCGGAGCCTGTGCTCTGCAACGGGAGAGGCCACAGCAGTGAGAGGCCCGCGTACCGCAAAAAAGAAAAAAAAAAATTTGAATTAGAATAAGCAAGTTTGGGACAGAATCAGAGGACTCCTGTCTTGAGGGAGTGTAGAATAGCCTCAAATTCCAACTTTGCTACAGATTAGGTGTATGTTTTTGAGTGACAACCTCTCTAAGCCTCAGTCTGCACCTTTATAAAAGGGATAATATTATCTAATGCATAGAATTACTATGTGGATTAAATGAGATAACATTTTTTATAGGACAAAACAGATGTTCAATAACTGGTAGCTACTGTCATCTTCACCATCGAATCCAATCCCCTTTTTTTAAACAAAGAAATCTAAACCCACAGAGACTGCCTTTGCCCAAAGGAGAGGGAGATAATCCAGGTCTCTCAATTTCCAGCCCACCCCTAGTCCACCACTTCACCCCACCTTACTCCTAAATTGATAAGACTCTGCATTTGTAAGTTATTTATTACAAGTTTTAAGAAACATAAAATTACAATCACTTAAATTTTAAAGATGAATTCTGTATTTGCTGTTTTTAAGGTAAAAAACGCTATTAAAAAATCTCTTTCCATCACTTGAAATTTACTGTACCTAGAAAAAGGAGAAAGATTTTGACAACGGTTGTTGCCTACAATCTGAGAGGTGTAAAGTACTACCTGGGTCCGCTGCCCTCCCCATAGTGTGATACCCACACTACAGCTGGCCCTACTCAAAGACTGATACCTTTGAAGGCTCCAGAAAAAAACAAAACAACTGCATTCAGTTAAGTTCCAGACATTGTCTTGCAGGGGGAACACACGACTTAACACAGTTAAAAAGGAAAGAGGCACCTCATGTGAAAACAGTTACAAAACCACTTTCCCCTAATTAGGAAGTTTGGTGAGCTGGGATACCAAGAAACTGTCCAGGAAATGGGAGGGCTCTGGCGGTGGAAGTGTCCACGGATGGGGCGGGACACGCGCCCGGTGGGGTCAGAGATCTCCAAGACCCAGCTCAGGGCGCCCACCGAGTGGCGAGGATTCGGGGGGCTTGAGAGAACGCCGCCGAGTCTACGCACCTGGGAGCGAGGTCCGCATGGCGGCCGGACCCTGCAAGGCCAGGGTCGAGTGCGCTGTAGGGCGGCCGCCCTGTCCCCACCCGCCGGCCCTCCGCTCAGCCACCCCGGCCCCGCCGCTGCTTACCTGCCGCCGGGTCACGTCCACTCCGCGTCCGCTGCGCTCCGCCTTTCCCCCTGCACCTCGTCTCTCCCTGCAGGAGAGAGCGGCCCAGCGCGCTCGGCAAGCTCTGCGCCGCAGCGGCCCCTACAGCCCGGAGGCTGCGGCGCAGAGGCGCGGGAGCGGAGGGGTACCAGTCTAGCGCCTCTCCTCCACCTCCCAAGCCCTGCAGCCCGCCCGCGGGATGGAGTTTGCAAAGGGCGTTTTTGGTTTCTTCCTTTTTTACCTTAATTTTTCAGCCTACTGGGTCCAAATAACTTTCCAGTTTCGCGTGTGTGTTTTGTATAAATAAAAGGAGACATCACTTAGAATTACATAAATTTATTAACGGAAGGGGAAAGCTTTCTGATTTGGGAAAGAAGGCCCGGATCTGGTTTCCTCCTAGCCCCATTTCAGGGACACAGTCATTTAAATGTACGGTTAATCCTCTGACATTCTGTTAGTGCCTTGAGATTCTAAGATGCAAGATATGTGTGGCTATGGTTGTGATAAGAATAGATATGGATGCCGGTTTGCACGTACTTTGCTGATGTTGAACTTTGTTGGGATAAAAGCTGTGTTAAAACAAACAAAATAGAATATCAGGTGCCCAGATTTTGACATGGATTTATGTAAATTTTTGGCAAATGGATTTTGAATTTAAAACTTGTTCTCTCAAGCCAAACTGACTTTAATTTGAGGTTTAATTTTTAAAAGTTCACTGACATCTGGTATTAGTAGGCAATCTTCTGACAAATAAGTTAAATTTTAATTAAAAAGCTGTTTGTAACATGAAAAGGTGCTCAACATCACTAATCATTAGGGAAATGCGAAACCACAGTGAGATATCGCCTCACTCCTGTTAGAAGGGCTCTCATCAAAAAGACAAGAGGGACTTCCCCGGTGGCACAGTGGTTAAGAACCCACCTGCCAATTCAGGAGACACGGGTTTGAGCCGTGGTCCGGGAAGATCCCACATGCCACGAAGCAACTAAGCCCGTGCGCCACAACTAGAGCTTGCGCTCTAGAGCCCGCCAGTCACAGCTACTGAAGCCCGCATGCCTAGAGCCCATGCTCCGCAACAAGAAAAGCCACCGCAATGAGAAGCGCACCGCATTAAAGATAGCCCCTGCTCACCGCAACTAGAGAAAGCCCGCGCTCAGCAACGAAGACCAACGCAGCCAAAGATTAAAAATAATTAATTAATTAATTTAAAAAAAAATAAGATAGCACCATCAATATTTAATAATATTTAACAGGACATCTGGTATTTGCTAAGATTAGGAGCTTTTCTATTTGATGGGATTGGCTGCATAAAACAAAGTTTCATCTGTGTGAAAATGCATTCAGATTTATGAAAGACAACTGTTTTAATCAGAAGTTCCCAAAGTCTGCTCTAGGGACAATACTGGTGGTCTGTGAGCCTTCTCAAGGGAAGGGTACTTTTTTTTCAGGCAAGAATTAATAGAATTAATCTTTGCACAGGGCCTAGGCATGCGGGCTTCAGTAGTTGTGGCACACGAGCTTAATTGCTCCACAGCATGTGGGATCCTCCCAGATCAGGGCTCGACCTGTGTCCCCTGCATTGGCAGGCAGATTCTTCACCACGTTGTTGAGGTAATGTTTATAAAATGAATGCTGGATTCTTTTCCCTAGCATCACGCCAAGTCAAAGTAGGTGACATAATTAATGTGGGTTCAGCATACAACTGTTATTTCAGCTGCAAATAACTGAAAGTAACTTGAGTGCAAAAGGATCTGTATCACCTCATGTAATTAAGTACAAGGAGGGGACTGGTTTGGGGAACAGTGAGATATGGAACATCCATAGATAGCAACAGGGCTCCCTTGTCTCATTTCTTTATGCACTTCTCAGGTACACTCACTGCATGTCTTGGGTACATCCCTGCTGGCAGTTCCAGCCTCATACCACGTTAAGGTACATCCAAGTGGAAAGGGAGCTTTTCTAATCATCCATTTATCAAATATCATAAAAGAATTGTGATTGGCTTTCATGACCTTTGGGTCATATACCCTTTTTCAGGACAAATTGTTGTGGACAGGAGGAAGGAATAGCAGGGCTGGCCCCGCCTGGGTCAAGGTCATGTTATGCCAGTTATGGAGGAGACAATTCTCTGGGGGTTGGGATGGGGTAGAGATGCTAGGAAGACAAAACAAGCAGATGTCCACCCCACAGGTAGACCTGCTTCCTGAGAAGTTACACAGAACTCCTGAAAAGCAGCAGCTGGCAGGGATCACAGAATAGAACTTTTCCACTGAGGGGTGCTGCTTTCCCATGCTCACATGGTGGTGAAGGGATGCCTTCTATTCACGGTGGGTGACTAAATGAGGTGACCAAAGTGGAAGAAATGGGTGGGCCTGGTGCTGAATGCACAGGTGAGACTCCTGAGGGACTTGAAAAAATAATATCGTTACCTGCCGTCATATAATTTATTTATTTATTGTCTTTCTTCTCCTTTAGCATGTAAGTTCCATGAAGGCATGACTATTCCATGAAAGCTCCATGGAGCTTCATGTAAGCTGCATGAAGGCTCTACGTTTCTCTCGTAGCTATATTTCCAGACACATGAAGAGCTCCAGAAATATTCATAGAAGGTATGTTAAGTGGACAAGTGAGATGCTAAGGAGGAGGTACGATGATGAAGAGCAGCCAGCCAACTCATATGGGCCTCTGGACCATGAGAGACACTTTCCCACAATGGGATGAAAGTGAGATATTGTGAAAGGGGTCCTAGTGCAGGAGGGTAGAGCTGCCACGATGGGCCTGCAGGCCCCGCTTGTGAAAGGAAAATCAAAATGGAGTTGGTGTTGCTAAGAGAGCTCTCTCACATGGAGCCTGGAGGCCATCGAGAAAGTGTGACTTACGCGTGTCTCAGCCTGGATGGAACCTGACCTTTGATCACTTACCGTCTAAAGCAGGCATCCAGAACATCTGCCAAGTGCTCCAGAAACTCAAGATATTTGTTGGACGCTTACCCTAAAATAACCAGTGACAGCCTATCCCTTAAGGACAAATATTTCCTTTCCTGCATCAGTCAGTCATAATTCTTGAACAATCCTGTGGCTTTTGCTTTTATAAGCCCCTGACTCTTTCTCTTTCCCGGAACAGGCTTTTAGTTTTACCTGATTCTGTATCTCCCAAATTGCAATTTTTTAAGACCGCCCCCCCACAAAAAGTTCTTTGTTATTTGCAGCCTTGATACTGATTATTGTTGGCCATCAATTCTGTAACTGCTTCTGACGGCACCCAGGGCTGCAGAAACAACTTCTCTCAACTGAGGCACAGATCTTTTATTCCTTTATCAACATGTTCCCCTCATTGGATAAAAACACACAAAAAAACCCCAAGCCCACCCTTTTTCTTACTCTTCCACCTTTGCCCAAACCCAATTTCCAGAGAAGAGGGGAACCCTCTGAGGTAGAGGGGGCCCAAGCAAGGCTTTGTGGCCAGCCTGTTGTCAATAGCCACGCCCTGGGGTGTGGAGGGCATGGGCCCTGAGGTTTGCCTGTAGGCAAATGTCAGTGAAATGTCAGTATCAATGTTCAAGTGACCTTATTTTTATCCAGATGCTAGAGAAAGTTGGGGATATTTGGGTTGTACGATTGAAACTGCTGTTCACTGTACATACCTTTGAAATAAAACAATTTTAATGTAGATGTAAAATGCAGTGTATTACAAAATTTACAAACGTTTAGAGAGAAGTCCCAGAGACTAACAGATGAACTCACAAGATGGCTTAGTGTTTCTGAAGTCTTGCCAGTTGGTCTGACATTCACATACCCTCAGCATCATCCTACATCGAAGGTGGGCAAACTTGAGCATGCGTCAGACTCACCTTTGTTAAAACACCAATTACAGGACCCCAACTCCAGCGTATTTCAGAAAGTAGGTCTGGGGTGGGGCCTGAGAAATTCCATTGCTGCCACTGCTGCTCCTTGGACCTCACCTTGAGAACCACTGACATTCATGATGGGTCACTTTCCTTCTTCATTTGCCAGCTACGCTCAGCGGCCATGGCTCACGGGCGCAGCCGCTCCGCGGCACGGGGAAGATTCCCGGACCGGGGCATGAACCTGCGTCCCCTGCATCGGCAGGCGGACTCTCAACCACTGCGCCACCAGGGAAGCCCCATAACTGCTTTTTATTATATAGTTTCTACCCTGGGGAGAAAGATGTGTCACATTTTAACTCATCTTAAGAAATTCCTCTGAAGATTTAAATGTCTGACCCAATGAAGCCTCCAGCAAGTCAGACAAAACAATCATTTCAGACGGTGGAGACTTAAATACAGTTAGTGTTGATCATAGGTCTGCATGGTTTGGGATCAGTGCAAATCTAATCAAGTGAGTGGGACAATTTTATTTGGAGGCAATGACATTTATCCTGAGAAGGTGCTTCCTAAGTTTCAAAAAATGCAAAGATTTGGACCTACTGCATAGTACAGGGAACTATACTCAATATTTTGTAATAACCTATAAGGGAAATGAATCTGGAAAAAAATATATATGTATGCATAGCTGAATCACTTTGCTGTACACCTGAAACTAACACAACGTTGTAAATCAACTATAATCCAATATAAATAAATAAATAAATAAATCCACAGTGAAAAGGCAAATCTCCAGAAGAGGACAGCCTCCGTGTGAACAGGCGTCAGGGTTTTCTAATCGGAGCCAGAGGCTCGCTCTATTTCTCTTTTAGATCAGTCAGCCTCCACCTCTCACTCCAAGCAACCAAGAGTGTCTGTCTCTCTTCCAGCCATGCAGATGTAAAATGCAGACTATTATAAAACTTACAAACATTTAGGGAGAGACCCCAGAGTCTAACAGAACATCATGAACAGCATATTGTACAATGTTTGTTTGTTTGCAGAAAGGGTGTAGAGCTTTGATCAATACAATTGGATGGACAGGCAGGGAAAGCATGCTCTGCCATTAGGCCCTGGAGGCTGGATGGAGTAAAGCAAAGTGACACAGGCACAGAATAACGGAAAGCAGGTGAATCAAGGCAAACAGGGTTACAGGATTGTGTAATTATGAGGAATTATTTTCTTTTGTTCAGATTTTCTTTAATATTGTTGTTGTACTTATTTTCAATACCAATTATTTAATATAACCTGGTGCTAGAATTTAAGCCTTTCCTTTACTCACCTCTATTTTTTAAGTAATCTTTTTGTTCAATTGGAGCATTTGTTTAATTGAAGGAAAGTATACAAATTCTAAGTGAACAGCTTGATGGATACTCACAAAGTGTACACACTCAAGTGACCACCACCCAGAATAGGAGCTAGAATATCCCAGAAGAGCATCACAGAACCACATCACACCTCCTCTCCGTCACTATCCAACCCCTTCCCTGGCAACCGCTATTTCAACTTCTATCACCATATATTAATTTTTTAACTATTATGTTTTAAAATTCATTCATATTGATGCATTTATCAGTCTGTGGTTCATTTCCATTGCTATATAGTATTGCATTGTCCTGAGAAGTGAGATTTCCTGCCTCAGCATGAATTTAACTGATGGGACTGGTAGCTGAGATTAGCCAGATTAGGAAGATGCAATAGCAGATCAATACAGAAATTTACTGTTTGCATCAGGAAATTTTTTTTTTTTTTTTTTGCGGTACGCGGGCCTCTGACTGTTGTGGCCTCTCCCGTTGCGGAGCACAGGCTCCAGACGCGCAGGCTTCAGTAGTTGTGGTGTGTGGGCTCAGTAGT
>NW_006794635.1:514685-528894 GCF_000442215.2 Lipotes vexillifer
GTACGCGGGCCTCTGACTGTTGTGGCCTCTCCCGTTGCGGAGCACAGGCTCCAGACGCGCAGGCTCAGCAGCCATGGCTCACGGACCTAGCCGCTCCATGACATGTGGGATCTTCCTGGACCAGGGCACGAACCCGTGTGCCCTGCATCGGCAGGCAGACTCTCAACCACTCCGCCACCAGGGAAGCCCTGCATCAGGAAATTTTTGCCAACCAATTTCTATAAGCAAACAGTTTTCCAATCTGGGTAAACAACTCACTTATCAGGACGATTGTTTTCTCTTCATAAAACTCATCTGCAGAATGTTGCTTTGCTATGACCACCAATCCTAAAATATAGTGTCATGAACTTGACCTAGTCCCAACCAGTTTCCTACCTTGAAAGACCTGGCATAAACCTTGTGAGCCCAGAATCCCAAACCCTACAAATACTCTTCCCTAATTTCCCCACTTAGAGACACTACCAAGACTGTAAGCTGTGCTTGATCAAGTTTTTCCTGGCAGTCTTTGTAAGGAGGTTGACAATATGAATACATCACAATTTATGTACCCATTCTTATGTTGGTGGCCATTTGGGTGTTTCCAGTTTGAGACTATGATGAATAATGCTGTTATGAATATTAGTGTATTTTGATGCACATATGTATACTGTTGGGATTGGAATTGCTGAGTCATCAGTGGGTGTATGTTCAATTTTATTACATTTAACAGTTTCCAAAGTGATTACACTAATTTATACTCTCACCAGCAGTATATACACATTCATACCAAAACTTAATATTGTCTGTCTTTTTAATTTTAGTCATTTTGGCGGGTGTGTAGTGGTACTCCCCCAACAATCTTTCTTCTCGCTCTCAAATGCCTGACAGAGGTCATTACACATGCTGGGTTCCCTTTTCAGATTTCCCGAAAGGCTAGAGATGCTGAACAGTCCCTGGGGTTCAGGCTATGGTTGTGAAGCGTTGGCTCTGGGTGCCATAGCCTTACTTCTATGTACAACCATATGCAGGCTGTGTGTAAGATTAACTGTGTTTATTATACTGCAAGGAGCACAAGGTAAGCATACGTAGGCATCAAAACTTAGAACGGTTGTCTGTCTTATGTCCATGTTTACTTTACACAACACCATCTGCTGAGATGTTATGGCAACACACGGAGTGGTCAATCCACAGACATTAAGCCCTGAATGGAATTTAAAGTGTGTACTTCTCTGAACCACAAAAAAATATGTCCAAGGTACTTTTTTATCTGTGTTGGGTTTTGTTGTGATTTTTTTTAAGTTTAGTCAAGCACTGGAGGAAGTATTTGACCTAATTATTTCATCTTCTATAGTTATGTATGTTTGTCTTAATATTTTTACCCATCTGTTCAATTGAAATAACCAACAGCTCCTACTTTTAACCTACCGAGATCCCCTTTCATGCGGGAATCTCAAATTGTTTCATCAACTATTATTCATTACTTGCCTTTTCAACCCTAAATTTAACTAACATTTATCAAATGCCTATTACATGTCAGACACTGTTACACAATACTTGCACACTGCTGCCAGATAATCGAGCTAACAATTACAAGCACATAATGAAGTTACAGTTGCAATGAGTATTCCAGCCACCGTGGAGTGGGAGATCCTTACTCATGTATGTATTTATTTCTATTTCATATTACTAATCTCTAGGGTACAGTTACAGATTTCTATAGATTTTCTATACACAATGGGATTTTGTTGCCTATATTTGTGTCTCCCATCTAGAATTTAACTATTAAAATAACATTATTTTTCGGAAGGGTGGGGAGGCATGCAAGTGATTAAATTAGGAACTATTTGGCAAAAATTGATGGAGAAGATACACATTTGTTGTTTATTCTCCAACATCTTCATTAACGTTTACATGCACACAAAGCCATTCATATTATTGTTTTTCTTAAAGAAAATTCAAATAATAAGGGAAGAGAGATGAAAACCTAGGCTTATCTGGCATATAAGTGTAATATTTGTTTAGAGGACATGCCTTGATTAACTTAGAGCCCCCTCAAACCCTGAAAGCTTTGAAAGCCTGGTGACTAGACTGATGCTAGGGAATATGTGACTTTCTTTTTCTTAGGAAAAACAAGATCTCAAACATCTCCTGGACATGGAAAATGCTTAGAAAACATTTGATGCTTTACGTGCAAATATTGAAAATGCGAGTGCTTTCAGTGACCTGGGGGGAGATGCGGTGCCTAGATGGGGCCGGGAGCTGTGTCTCTGGTGATGGCCGCTTGTTGTGGGACAAGCCCATCGTGCAACTGGGTCCAGAAAGGGCTGATTTAGGAATGGTTAAAATCAGGAAATGATGCTCACATTTTCCTTTAAAAAATATTGAAAACTCATTTTAGGTATAGAAATGTGACCTTTCTGACGCCTCAGCTATTCTGTACCCATGAAGCATTTTTCCTCAATCCTTCCCTACATCAGTCAGAAGTTAAGATGAAGCACCACGGTTAGAGGCAGCAACAGAACCCTTCAGCTCATTCTCACCAGAATGTGAAACCTCAGAAGCACTTGATATTTCTCCCATCAACCATTACTGAGAAATATTTAGGGAGGGGACAGATAAATTAGTAGTATGGGATTAACATATACACACTACTATATGTAAAACAGATAAGCAACAAGGACCTACTGTATAGCACAGGGAGCTATACTCAATATTTTGTAATAACCTATAAGGGAAAAGAATCTGAAAAAAAAATGTATGTATAACTGAATCAGTGTGCTGTACACCTGAAACTAACACAATATAGTAAATCAACTATACTCCAATAAATAAATACATAAGAAATATTTATTGTGTTCCTGGAGTTGTTCTAGATGCTAAAAACTCCCATGAGTTCCTGGTATAACTGAGAATTGTCATGTTAGAAAGAGATGAGTAGGGACTTCCCTGGTGGTCCAGTTGTTAAGACTCTGTGCTTCCACTGCAGGGGGTGCAGGTTCAATCCCTGGTCAGGGAACTAACATCCCAGATTATAAGAATGAAATTAGAGGTGACTGCCTCCCTGAGTCGGCCCGTGCGTCTCTCTACATGTACCCCTTTTCTTCCTAATAAGCACTTGATTTAAAAAAAGAAAAAAAAAAAAAAAGAACGAAATTAGAACACTCCCTAACACCATACACAAAAATAAACTCACAGTGGATTAAAGACCTAAATGTAAGGCCAGATACTATAAAACTCTTAGAGGAAAACATAGGCAGAACACTCTATGACATAAATCGCAGCAATATCTTTTCTGACCCACCTCCTAAAGTAATGAAAATAGAAACAAAAATAAACAAATGGGACCTAATTAAACTCAAATGCTTTTACCCAGCAAAGGAAACCATAAACAAAATGAAAAGACAACCGACAGAATGGGAGAAAATATTTGCAAACAAAGTGACTGACAAGGGATTAATTTCCAAACTGTACAAACAGCTCATGCAGCTCAATAACAAAAAAACAAACAACCCAATCAAAAAATGGGCAGAAGATATAAATAAACATTTCTTCAAAGAAGAAATACAAATGGCCAAAAAGCACATGAAAAGATGCTCAACATTACTAATTATTAGAGAAATGCAAATCAAAACTACAATGAGGGGGGCTTCCCTGGTGGCGCAGTGGTTGGGAGTCCGCCTGCCAATGCAGGGGACGCGGGTTCGTGCCCCGGTCCGGGAGGATCCCACATGCCGCGGAGCGGCTGGGCCCGTGAGCCATGTCTGCTGAGCCTGCGCGTCCGGAGCCTGTGCTCCGCAACGGGAGGGGCCACAACAGTGAGAGGCCCGCATACCACACACAAAAAAAAACAACTAAAAATAGAACTACCATATGACCCAGCAATCTCACTACTGGGCATATACCCTGAGAAAACCATAATTCAAAAAGACATATGTACCAGTGTTCATTGCGGCACTATTTACCATAGCCAGGACATGGAAGCAACCCAAATGTCCATCGACAGAGGAATGAATAAAGAAGATGTGGTACCTATATACAATGGGATACTAGCCGTGAAAAAGAATGAAATAATGCCATTTGCAGCAACATGGATGGACCTAGATATTGTCATACTGAGTGAAGTAAGTCAGAGAAGGACAAATATCGTATGATGTTGCTTACATGTGGAATCTAAAAAAATGGTACAAATGAACTTATTTACAAAACAAATAGAGTTACAGATGTAGAAAACAATCTTATGGTTACCAGTGGGGGAAGAGGGGAGGGATAAATTGGGAATTGGGACTGACATATACCCACCATTATATATAAAATAGATAACTAATAAGGACCTACTGTATAGCACAAGGAACTCTACTCATTACTTCGTAATGACCTATATGGGAAAAGAATCTAAAAAAGACTGGGTATGTGTATAACCGATTCACTTTGCTGTACAGCAGACACTAACACAACATTGTAAGTGAACTATATACTCCAATAAAAATTTTAGAAAAGAAAAAAAAAAGGGATGGGTACTACTTATTCATGTAAGTATCTTGTGTTCACAAATTGTACTGGAAAAAGCAATTGTTCTGAGATGCAGAGGCAGTTCTCCCCATATGTCCTTTGCTGCCCAGTGCAAAAGGTAATTGTTTTGTTTTTCGAGTCTATGCATACTTCTCTCATTTCTGGTCCCATTTTGTTTTTACAGGAAATCTCACAACCCAAAGTCAGCGTTGCTTTCAGTGGACAGATAACAACAGCTACTATTTATTGAGCAGTTATTATTTCATTTAAGCATTATAAGGAAACCAAAAAAAGGGAATGCCTTTCCCATTTTGCAGACAAGGAAATTGAGGCTCAGAAAACTCAAGCACCTTGAGCAAGTTCATGAAGTTAAGTAAAAAACAGGTCCGGATTCCAACCCTGGTTTGTCTGAACTCCGGTCTATGGGATCTGTACTGCTGCAAAAAAACATTTTAATAGAGAATTGACACAAATTCTGATAAGTAACCCCCTTGAACCTTGCCTATCCAGGCTAAATACCTCCAATCCATATTTTCAAGACTCATTTAGAGACACCCTCTCCACCCTGGTCACTGTCTTCTAGACCTACTTGAGCTTGTCAAAGGTCTTACGGAGGCCAGAAAAAAACGCGGTGCTCCAGCTCTGTCTAAGTGAGGAGAAAAGACTCCTGACCTCCCTTGGAAGAGACATTATGCTAAGAAACAATAAAGGTCAAGTTCAGAGCACAGTACTCTGTGCGTGAAGGTTCCCAATGCACAGGAGTGCTTATACGTCCATCACTGCCGCCGGCTGTGATGTTAACGCTTAGACCTTGGTCGTGTTCTTCTCATATGGCTCTGCATTCGACACACCTCTGTTGTCTTTATTAACACAGCAATCCTCAAGCAGGTTTTCCTGCAGCGTCCACCCCTGTGTGGTTCATCCAGGGGGCCACGCTGGACATTTGAAGGCTCTGACTTATACTGCCTCCATGTTCTGGGCTCTGCTCATGCTGACGTCCTACAGGGACACATTCTCACAGTGAAGAGAAAGCAGAGGAGAACAAGGTGAACAAACGGCATTCATTCCATTCTCTTTCCAGCTCTGGCTCCTCTTACCTCTCCCCACCCTTAGCTTTCTGACTTCAAGATGGTGTTATTTCTACTACAACACGTCACTCTTTTTGCAGTCCTTATTATGTTTGCTTCTTCCAAACGAAAAATGGAAGGGGGAGAATGAAATCTCTTTGTCAAAAACACTGAAAGCATCGTGAGCATAACTGAGGTGTCAGGTTCATCGGAGGCACTGTGTCCAGGACACACCCATGTAAGAACAAGCCTCTTGCTCCACAAAGATACAACCCATCTCCTCTTCTTCTATAGAACCTCTCCTGATAGCCCCCTAAGTCCAGCAATTTCTCCCTCCCCTAACTTGTGTGCAAGATGCTACATGATCCTTGAGGACAGGGACCTTCATCTAGAAAACTACACCTCTGCCATACTGGGTCATCGTATGCTACCTTTGTTTGGGTTAGTGCTGACGTTACTCTAAGGCTGGGATCTTCTGAATCATTAGTGCTTGGGGATTCAGTAAGGCCACCCTGAAGGTTGCCCTAACAACAAACCACCTCAGACCAACTATTCCTGGCAGAAGTTGTCTCAGTACAATCAGGTAACGTTTTAAGGTCATGGATGAAGTTTGATAAGTGCTAAACAAAGGAATGGGAACTAAAAGGGATGATCAATTCCAGAGATAAGGCTTTGGGATCTTATCGTGATATCAACTCTTTGGAAACTGGGTCAGTATTCTAGGATCCTGGGATCTCTCTGTTAAAACAAAACCAAATCAAACAAGATTTGCTTTATTGGGTATGGAAGAGGTTTATCCAGTAATGTAATTAATAATGTAGATCAATTTTTTTTTTTGGCAGTACACGGACCTCTCACTGTTGTGGCCTCTCCCGTTGCAGAGCACAGGCTCCGGACGCACAGGCTCAGCGGCCATGGCCCACGGGCCCATCCACTCCGCGGCATGTGGGATCCTCCCGGACCGGGGCACGAACCCGTGTCCCCTGCATCGGCAGGCGGACTCTCAACCACTGCGCCACCAGGGAAGCCCCTAGATCAATGTTTTTTCAAAATAAACTGCAGTCCTCTTTGAATTTTGTATTAAATGTATGAATATATGGAATAATTATAAAGGTCACGAATGTTAAGAGCAGTAAGAGAGAACCGAAATCCACCTGGTCTGTGGAGGTGGCTATGACAGTGCAAAAGTCTGAGACTTGGGTTTCCTGCCCAGCTCTTTTCTACCCTTCATATACTGGCTCTGGGACCTGCAACAGGCTGCTCTCAGTGGTTCTGTTTTCTCATCTCTAAAATGAAGGCATTCAATTTCATGACATCTAATATCATTTCCAACTGTAAAATTCTGTTTCTAAGTTATTCTTATTCCAAGAGAAAAAGGATTTCATTTTCATTTCTGCACGTCTTTAATTTTAGCTAAACTCATGCCTAGAAATGGCTCCATAAAAAGATAAAGTACTTTTTCTTTCTCTCTATTTGTTATATACATAGAAAATGTCTGTTATCAATGCTTCCCAGGTTAGAAAGGTGATTTTTACTATGCCTTTTACTTGCTGAATTTCTAAGATTATGACCCATGAAGTGAAGTTAAAATAAGCTCATCAAAGATAGATTGACTTAAATTGTTCTTTTGCCTATTTTTTCCCCATAGATGGCTTTTGATAAATAACCTTGGGAAATCATTTAAAGAGATGAAACATCCTCCCTCATTGTCCCAGCTTCTTTGTTTAGATGATGACAAGGTTTTATAAAAAGGCATGTTCAATGAACTGCGTGTACGTCAGTGACTTTGAATTGGTTTTTCAGTTTCGGTTCTCTTTTAACATACATTTTAAACAGCAGAGACATAAGGACTCTCATCAAAGTTATGAGCCAAAACAAATGATCAGGTTACACCTGTTCTGCTTACACTACCTTGGAAACCACTGGACTCCATTTTCCTCAGCTTAAAACACCAGTTCCCTTTCAGGGAAATGATATAATCAACTCATGTCTTTTTAAATGGAATGAGCAGCGGACTGGATTTCTTTTTAATCTTCACATCTGTGTCAAGAGGTAAGTTAAGCTTATTTCTCTTATGGTAGGATTTGTTTATTTAATGGGAAAATGCCATTTCTTGTAATTGGATAGTCATTACCTCTTTCCCAAAAGTTTCCCTCAGGGAAGGAATCCTAATTATGACAAACTTAGACATACTGCTTTTCAGTTTTGTGCCGCATCACAGATGCCCTTTCTGGATGAGCTGCCGCTAAGTAAAGTTGCCCATTTGGAACGTGTGGATGACAAGGGCTTTGGGAGCCTGTGACCAGGGCAGAAGACTGGACTGAGCACAGGGTGTGGACTGATATAAGTGAGGTGATGGGAGCACAGAGGCACAGCCTAGGACCCTTCAGTGGCCTTTTCTGTGTGGCCTGAGGACAACCTTTGCACTGTTCCTAAGACGGGGTCCTCTGAAAATGGCAACGCCTTTATTGACACAGGAAAATGAAATACCAGGCACGTGGTACATATGGACATGTGTCAGCCTGGGTGGGTACTGTTCTACTCAGCACTGCTTATGGACCCTCAGTATTGACAATTCAAGCTTTAGTATACTGTTATTGATATGTATAAAACATAACATTAGGCGTAAAATAATTTTACATCTACAGGCTAATCTTTAGACTTATGGCCTTTATGGGGCTATATTTACAAAAGAAAAACCAAACGTTGTGAAACCAATAAATTAAATTTAAACTAATTAAAGTTTAGCAGACAAAAGATGTCGTTTTGCTGAAATGAAATCGCTACTCATGGCGAGAATGAGATTCTGGCTGCAGAGCCCTTGCCATGGGCCTGCTTGACGCGCTGGCTGGTCCTGGCTGCTTCTTCCACCACTGGTCCCCGTTCCAGCCACCAGCACCTTGGTTCCCGCGGCTCTCCCTGTGGCTTCATGTGGCTTTTTCCTGAGCACAACCCATCCTGTGCTGCTGCTCACAGGCCTAGGTGATTAAAGTTCTGCAACTTGGTTGCAAGATGCTTTTAAACATGATTTATATATCAGAGGCCAATAAACATTTTCTGCAGAAGGCCTGATAGTTAATATTTTAGGCTTTGAGAGCAGCTTTATCTCTATTGCAACTACTCAACTCTGCTGTTTTGGCATAAAAGCCGCCCAAAGACAATAGTAAATGAATGGGCATGGCTGTGTCCCAAAAAACTTTATTTACAAAACAGGTGGTGGGCTGGATTTGGCCTGAAGGCTATGAAGTTTGCCAAACACGTAAATATGAGTGCTGAAATCCTGAGGCTGCCCTTGTTATGAGCTGGTCATTCAGCGGTGCTTTTGTTTGCTTGTTTGAAGATCCTAGACCAAAAGCACACACACATACTCTTCTCACAGACCCTTGAGAATCTAACAACAGCCCTTCAGGAGCCACAGGTCCTGGGTTGAGAAACTTTCTGCTTTTGGCATTTCCCAAATAGGCCATCTCTAAAAATGAAAATGCCTTAAAATCGAACAAGGGGTTAAAGTGTTCACACGTGTCAGCATTTTCCATGGGCCTCAGAGATGGAAAGAGGTCCTCGAGAGGAAACTGTTTTCTTTGGGGGTTAAATGATTTGTGTGCAAGGTTGGACAGAAATTAGCTCCAGGGGGAGCTGGAGGCCCATCCTGCAGGGCCTGGCTTCTGCTGCTGGATTTTCTACTGATTATTGCGCGTTGTGGACAAGCTACTTCCCTGAGTATTGGTTTCTTCGTCAGTGCATTAAGGGTCCTACCACTCACTGCCTACTACAGAAGATGGGGTGGGGGTCAGATGAGAGGCTGTGAGATGTTTTGGAAACGGTCAAGCACTATCCAGGGATAATAATATCCAAGGTATTATTATTACTGAGAAGCAAAAGAAGCTGGGTATGGAGGCTGATGGCTTTTTCAGGGCTTGTCACCAGTGGTGTGTGTGGCATTCGATATCTGGTGCCCCTCTAATGCAAGTTTCAAAACAGCACTCCTTGGTAACGACAGAGCAGGTCCCCGGCTCCTGGCAGTGCCAGCGTTTCTTGGACAGTGTTTGTGCCCATTCAGAGCCCAGAGAGGGCACTTGCTTCCTGATGCCTGAACCACACAAGAAGTGAAGCCTCCTGTGTGGCGAGAAGTTGCTGGCATGGCAAAGGCTCATCCTGCAATAAGAGAAGAATGGGCGGGCTGGTGCTCAGGTCCAAAGGCTCAGAAGCTCAGGTTTATAGTTAGTACACCCTGAGTGGAGTCATCCCTAAGGGACTCATCCACATTAACCAAGCCCCAGGAAGCCTGATTTATAAAGCACCTCTCCAGGGACTGGAAGTCTAGCATCTAATCTCAAGAAGATTTCATTGCACAGCTTAAGGAATCTCAGCAAGAAAACAATTCCTCAGAAGGTTGCTTGGTCACTTGCAGTAATGAGAATCAAATGATTGTAATGGACATTTAATCCAGGATGTATAGGAGCCAGATGCATTAGCTATCCTTGTCCTACCAGATGGTTACTGGGACTCATTTTTTTAAACCTAAGACTTGCGCATATTCTCACTAGCTCTGACAATAGCTCAGCATGTTTGCAATAGGGGTTGTCCCAGAAAACCCAGGATCCTCAGTTGCAGAAGAGAGAGTGGTGTCTGCACATCACTGTGTTCTCCCTACCCGGAGAACTGTGTAGACTCTTAGCAGGTCCATGCCATTTTAGGTCGTTTCTGTTCACCTATCTTTCACGCAGACCTCTACTTTTTTTTTTTTTTTTTTTTTTTTTTTTTTTTTTGAACTAAAATTTTCCTTTTATCCTTTTTAAAAAATTCGATTCGGATCAAAACAGTCTGATAAAAATATTGGTACCAGACGATTTAAGACCAGCTGGAGTAAGATAAAAAGATCAGGAAGGCAGAAACAAATGACTGTGCCTTTTTTCCAAGATTTTGATCGGATACTCGTTATTAGTTTTGATGTAAATAATGGCTAGTGAAATTCATGATTCAAGCAAAGCTCAAGAGATCTGGCATCTTTCACCATAACAAGACTAAATTTATAGTAAATCTGAAATAGAACCCCAAGGAAAGTCTTACAAAGAGCCTGTAACTTTACAGTTGTTGAAGATTTTTGCAATGAAAATAATACACAAAACAAAACAAATTGTAGCATGCATGGGATCGTCTCCTGACCAGCTTGATGCACCTCGGTGGATGCATCATGATGGCAAGTTAGGGGACAGAATCCATGGCCTGCTATCTGCTGTGTATTTCAGGCAGAGGAACACCTGCAGACGAGAGAACTCAGTCTGTCCAGTCCACTGATTCAATGGCAAATTTTAAGAATTCTGTTTGCAATATTCAAACATACATACAATATAATGCCTAAATTGACAGTAAAAACTTAGGCTATGGTGTTTCTGTGTTCAGGAATAAACAAGGTAAAAAGTATACAACAAGGATAATAAGAAGTGATAAAAGCAGCATGGTGGGAGTGGGGGATAAGGGCTGTGAAGATATAGGCATTTATTCACTATATAACTTAAAATTTTTTTTTTTTTTTTTTGCTGTTTGCGGGCCTCTCACTGTTGTGGCCTCTCCCGTTGTGAAGCACAGGCTCCGGACGCACAGGCTCAGCAGCCATGGCTCACGGGCCCAGCTGCTCCGCGGCATGTGGGATCTTCCCAGGCCGGGGCACGAACCCGCGTCCCCTGCATCGGCAGGCGGACTCTCAACCACTGCGCCACCAGGAAAGCCCAGACCTCTACTTTTTTGTGAACGTTTGCTGCCATGTCTTGATGCCGCTCACAGGACCACATGGTTGGTTGTCTTCTGTTTCTTCATTTACTACCCACTTTACTCAGGTACCTTCTGGTTGCTATGATTGGAAAAAAGTTTCCAATTCTCTTCCATTTTTTTTTTAATTAATTAATGTATTTTTGGCTGCATTAGGTCTTCGATGCTGCGCACGGGCTTTCTCTAGTTGCAGCAAGCGGGAGCTACTCTTCATTGCAGCACGCAGGCTTCTCATTGCGGTGGCTTGTCTTTGTTGTGGAGCACTGGCTCTGGGCCCACGGGCTTCAGTAGTTGTGACATGTGGGCTCAGTAGTTGTGGCTCACGGGCTCTAGAGCACAGGCTCAGTAGTTGTGGCATACGGGCTTAGTTGCTCTGCGGCATGTGGGATCTTCCAGGACCAGGCCTCGAACCTGTGTCCCCTGCATTGGTAGGCAGATTCTTAACCACTGTGCCACCAGGGAAGCCCTCCAATTCTCTTCTTGATGTTCAAAGTCTTGCATAATCTTACACCCTTAAATCTACATATCTACCAACTTTCTAGTATTTTTCCAGGTTATCCCAGGAATATAGGACAGATGATCTCCCTGGGGTGTATTTCTTCTATAAATAACATCCCATGATGTTTTTTACTCATTTCACACTCAGAGGTATTTGTCTCCAAATTCTTTAATTTAGCCTGACAGTACTCTCACTCCAGGACGTCATGTTTTATGGACACCTGTGATGCTATTCTTAATTTCTCTTAATCAGTTAGTAGAACCTAAGAATAGCTGGTGGATGATTTTGAGTTTTATGGGTTTTGCTCTTATATTTTTGTCATTGATCCATTTTGAGTTAAATTTTTTTAATGGTGTGAGGAAGGGATCCAACTTCATTCTTTTGCATGTGGAAATCTGATTGTCCCAGCACCTTCTGCTCACTCCCATTTTCTTTTCACAGAACAAAGAATAAACTTCTTTAAAATGTGTTCAACATCACTAATCATTAGAGAAATGCAAATCAGGGCTACAATGAGGTATCACCTCACACCAGTCAGAATGGCCATCATCAAAAAATCTACAAACAATAAATGCTGGAGAGGCTGTGGAGAAAAGGGAACCCTCTTCTTGTGGGAATGTAAATTGATACAGCCACTATGGAGAACAGTATGGAGGTTCCTTAAAAAACTAAAAAAAGAATTACCATAAGACCCAGCAATCCCACTACTGGGCATATATCCTGAGAAAACTATAATTCAAAAAGAGTCATGTACCAAAATGTTCATTGCAGCTCTACTTACAATAGCCAGGACATGGAAGCAACCTAAGTGTCCGTCGACAGATAAATGGATAAAGAAGATGAGGCACATATATACAATGGAATATTACTCAGCCATAAAAAGAAATGAAATTGAGTTATTTGTAGTGAGGTGGATGGACCTAGAGTCTGTCATACAGAGTGAAGTAAGTCAGAAAGAGCAAAACAAATACTGTATGCTAACACATATATGTGGAATCTAAAAAAAAAAAAAAAAAAGTGGTTCTGAAGAACCTAGGGACAGGATAGGAATAAAGATGCAGATGTAGAGAATGGACTTGAGGACACAGGGAGGGAGAAGGGTAAGCTGGGACGAAGTGAGAGAGTGGCATGGACATATACACACTACCAAATGTAAAATAGATAGCTAGTGGGAATCAGCCACATAGCACATGGAGATCAGCTCGGTGCTTTGTGAAGGCCTGGAGGGGTGGGATAGGGAGGGTGGGAGGGAGGGAGATGCAAGAGGGAGGAGATATGGGGATATATGTATATGTATAGCTGATTCACTTTGTTATAAAGCAGAAACTAACACCCCATTGTAAAGCAATTATACTCCAATAAAGATGTTAAAAAAAAAATGTGTTCAAAGCCTTCCAGAATGTAAGTTCCAACCTTTCTCCCCAAGCTCTTTAAATCCACTCCCCCTAGAGAAACGTACACATGCACATTACTTCCCAATACACACTTCACTTATATTCCACAGAACTCTGTTCAACTTATTTTGTCTGTAATACATAACAGACAAAATTAATTTAGATCAAATGTTTGGGGGAAATTTCCAATTTCCAAAATTATTCCTGATATTGGAATATTGAATATTTTACTTTCTGAAAATATTTATGTTTTCCAAACGAAATTCCTATGCAGTTAACTGCTGCTTCTTAAGAGAAAGGAGACAGTCATAGGATAATTTGTACATTAGAAATCGTAAACAGAAACTCTTTTTTTTTTTTTTTTGTGGTACGCGGGTCTCCCACTGCCGTGGCCTCTCCCGCTGGGGTGCCAGAAGTTCCGGACGTAGAGCCTCAGCGGCCATGGCTCACGGGCCCAGACGCACCGCGGCATATAAGATCCTCCTGGACCGGGGCACGAACCCGCGTCCCCTATATCGGTAGGCGGACGGTAGGCGGACTCTCAACCACTGCGCCACCAGAAAAGCCCAACAAGGACTCTTTAAAAATTGGGAGTAGGGCTTCCCTGGTGGCGCAGTGGTTGAGAGTCCGCCTGCTGATGCAGGGAACACGGGTTCGTGCCCCGGTCCGGGAAGATCCCACATGCCGCGGAGCGGCTGGGCCGCTGAGCTTGCGCGTCCGGAGGCTGTGCTCCGCAACGGGAGAGGCCAGAAAGGTGAGAGGCCCCCGTATCGCAAAAAAAAAAAAAAAAAAAAAAAAAATTGGGAGTAATACTTAGTAATTTGATAAAAGGGATAAATTAAAGACCCTTTTTAAAAATAAGGAGACAATCTACATTATTAAGAGATAAAAATGTTGAGCTGATGACTTCCCTGCTTTCAAATGCTTAAAGGGCTATTACTGGGAGATTCCTAACTATTATCCTTCATAGGAACAGAGCTAGAGGAAAAAAA
>NW_006794635.1:528960-545614 GCF_000442215.2 Lipotes vexillifer
ATTTATAAGTAAACACAAAAAATAAATAATTGATTAAAAAAGGGTATCTAAATGGAAATATATAATATATATATATATATATATATACTTACCTTGCAGTTGGAAAGACTTCACTTTGACACCAAGAAAAGGTTTTTAATGGAAAAACTAAAAATTATAATGATAATGCTTACTGAGCACCTACCGTGTGTCATTCTCTGTTTTGAGCCCCGTGAGGTAGGTACTATTATTATCACAGATGAACTTGGACTTGAACCAAAGGAGTCCAACACTGTGTTCAGGCTCTTATCCGCTATGGTAAACCACCCCTGTTAAAAGTGAACTCATATTAGAACACCCCTCCCTCCTGAGAAAAGCCATTGCCTTTCCATCAGCAGAGAACTTCAAAATAGGATGGACATTAGTCAGATGAAATTCATAGTCCTGACACATTTGATGGCGTCTTCTGATCCTATTCAAACACCAGTCACTTTCTTACTACTTTTCTTTTTGCAAAAAAGAAAATCTCTTACCTTTATCCGTTCTCTGAAATGTCCAACAGGGTACTTTTAAATATTTTGCAACATTACATAAACATCCTCCTGAATAATATAGACAAATGCCCATTGACACATGTCATAGGGAAACATAAGACCCTTTTGTCCCCTTTTGAATCTTTGGGGCTTTGTTTTAATAATTCATAGAGATGTTAACCTTTCAGGTGGATTTGAGAATCCTTTTTATTTAATACAATTTTCTTTGTGTTCTGAAAATCAAGGACATTGAAGTATTTATTCCCTGCTGAATAGGGCATTGTGTACATGTGTCTTTGTTGTCTCTGAAAATACCTCTTAACCTTCATACATCTCAGGGTTCTAGCATGTGGGCTTGTTACATAATGTTCCCTCTGGAAGAGATCATGTGACGAGCTCTGGCAGGAATGCTACTACCACAATATCCCCGTTTTCTTTACCCTCTGGTTCTCCTCACATCATCATTTCCATGATGCTCCTTTGGCGGAGTCTGTAGAGAAGGCAAGATGTAATCCATCTTTGTAATAGGAGATAGGACCTGAAATGGCAAGGTTTTCACCTGAGAAATCACGAAGTATCTTAGCGGCAGACCGGGAGCTCCAGTCCACATCTTCTGATTGTACTAGAGAGTTAAAAGCAATGGTTTCAACTGGAGAGATTTTGCTACATCTCCCCAGTGTACATTTGGAATTGTCCGGAGACATTTCCGGTTGTCACAAATAGGGCGGGAGGTGGTGCTACTGACATCTAGCTGGGAGAAGCCAGGGATGCTGCTAAACAGCCTACAATGCACAGGACAGCTGCTGGCACAAAGAATTATCCAGCCCAAAATGTCAATGGTGCCACTGTTGAGAAACTCTGTTTTAGAGTAACGAAAATTGGATTTGAACCCTGCTTTGCCTCTTATTTTGTGACCTTGGGAAGTGGCTTTATTTTTCAGAGTCTGCTTTCTCATCTGAAAGAACAACACAACCGCCGCCATAAACAAACCAACAAAAACCCCACTTTCCAGGCTGGTTGTGAGAGACCAACTCAAAAGAGCACTAAACAGAGAAGGCTGAGCACACTGTAGGCTCAAGAAAAAAAATCACTGCCCAGCCCATGGAGTTCAGTTATATGACAAAATGGAAGCCGAGAAAGACAATGTGGCTGAGATGAAAAAGAAGGCTCCCTAGCTTCCTATCCGCTTTTGTAGGGTAACGAGCAAAAGAGACGGAGAGGGGCGCGAGAGAATTGAGCAGCATTGAGGGTGTACTAGGAGGGGAACGGAGGAGATGCTGAGACCGGATGTAGAAAGCAGTGGGGGGGCTGTATGGGTGAGAGAGAGCTCAGCAGTGACTTGGAAGTGAATTTGAGAGATATTTAGGAGGAATCAGAAGAACTTGGTGAGCAATTTTAAAAGGGTCGTGAGAGAGGCCTCTAGGATGAATATGAGATTTCTGACCTGGGTGCTTGGGCGTTAGTGATGCTGTTTAACCACATAAGGAAATCAAAGGGCAGAGCAGATAGTACATTGAACTACAGACATATCAAGTTTGAGATGCCTGTAGGATATTTAGATAATAGCCAGGAGGCAGTGAGATCTGGAAGTCTGGGGAGGAGCCTAAGATTTGAGAAACAAGAACCTGAAAGCAGTAGTTGAATCTGTAGGAATGCGTGAGGTTTTGCAGGGAGGGCATATGGAGGGAGAAAAGAGCAGAGGACAGAGCTGTTCAGGGCTGGGCAAAGACAACTAAGATGGTACAATCAAGAGGATCAGAATAACAGAAAGAGCGGGGAGAGTGGTATGGAAATCAAGGCTGAAAGAGTTTCAAAAACACAAGTGCAGGCAACAGTATCAAACGCCACAGGAAAATTACAGGAGATTTGAAGCGTCCAGAACACTTGGTAATTGAGAGGTAGTTGAAGTTATGTGCAATGCTGAGAAGAAAAACTAGACTCAGTGAGTTGATGAGTAAATAATAGTTGAGGAAGTAGAAATAAGGGATAAAGATAGAGGTTGTCAGAAAGAGAAGCTATGAAGATTCCCCCACTAAAAATGGACAACACTTCAGCACACTTATACACTGAGAGGAAGGAGGCAGTGGAGGGTGAAGATACAGAATTCAGAGCAGGGGAAATGGGTAGATCAAGAATGGGATTAGATCTGGAATGATCATTCTGAGGTGAGAAGAGACCAGCCCTCTCCCTCCAAACTAGGTAAAGAAGGTACGTTGGGCACCCATGTAAGTAGATCTGGAGGGATGAGGGAGCATGAGTTTGAGGGAGTTCATAGTGGAGAGCCTCACTTCTCACTATCAAATTGTAGGCAAGCAGCTGGGATGAGATACGGGACACAGGAGGCGGTAGGGACAGGGAATAACCTTTAGGGATTAGGGACGGGCACTGACAAATTAGAGAAAGTGAGTAGAGACTACAACTTCAATGTGTGGAATCCAAAAATTAATACACAGAAATAGACTCACAGACATAGAAAACAAACTTATGGTTACCAAAAAGGAAAAGGGCGGGAAGGGATAAATTAAGGGTTTGAGATTAACAGACACACACAACCATATATAAAATAGATTAGCAACAAGGATTTACTGTAGAACACAGGGAACTATAGTCAGTATCTTGTAATAACCTATAATGGAAAATAACCTGAAATAAATATATATAGGAATCACTTCGCTGTACACCTGAAACTAACACAATATTGTAAATTTACCATACTTCAATTAAAAAAGAACATTAAAAAAAAAAGAGAAGCTGGCATGTGAGGGATATCTCAAGGTACCAAGGTCACCTTGGGATTCATACCTAATTCTTTCTGGATCAGCCATAGAGCCCAACCATCCTTAGAGAGAAGCAATAAAGTAGAAGGATTTGTCTGGGAATGGGCTAGCGTGTGTGGGATGACAAACCAAATTCCAAATTAAATGGGCATGGGCTCATTTACGTCCTGTGGACCAGCCGTGTCATCTCGTTGTATGAAAGCGAGCATATCCTATGGGATTCTTAGAGAGCCCTGAACATCCAGGGTTGTAATAATGCAAAAAGTCAAGTTTATCTTCCATAATTCCATAACCTACAAGTAAGACAGTAGAAATGATCAATGGAATAGATGTAAATGAATCACGATGAAACTGTTTTCTTTTGCAGAATATTGCCTTCTTTGGAATCTAAGTCATGAGTTGGACGTTCCTCAGAGACCTCCTGAGTGGAGTAAATAAATACTCCACTGGGATCGGGCGGATCTGGCTGGCTGTCACGTTCATCTTCCGTTTGCTGGTCTACATGGTGGCGGCAGAGCATGTATGGAAAGATGAGCAGAAAGAGTTTGAGTGCAACGTTAGACAGCCTGGTTGTGAAAATGTGTGTTTTGACGACTTCTTCCCCATCTCCCAGGTCAGATTTTGGGCCTTACAACTGATTGTGGTCTCCACGCCTTCACTTCTGGTGGTTCTACATGTAGCCTGTCGTGAGGGTAGAGAGAAAAGGCACAGGAAGAAACTCTATGTCAGCCCAGGCACCATGGATGGGGGCCTGTGGTACACTTACCTTATCAGCCTCATTGTTAAAACTGGTTTTGAAATTGGCTTCCTGGTTTTATTTTACAAGCTCTATGGTGGCTTTAGTGTTCCCTACTTTATGAAGTGTGATTTGAAGCCTTGTCCCAACACTGTGGACTGCTTTGTCTCCAAACCCACAGAGAAAACTATCTTCATCCTCTTCTTGGTCATTACCTCATGCCTGTGCATTGTGTTGAATTTCACTGAACTGAGTTTTTTGGTCCTCAAGTGTTTTATTAAATGCTGTCTCCAAAAATACTCTAAAACACTCAAGTCCTCAGTGTGTGAGTGCCACAACCTCAGATATGTTAAATATGGTGAGATGGGGGCCCCTCCCTTGCTCCAGAATCACCACTTAGACTCAGCCATGAGCACAGCCCAGGGAGGGGAAACAAAGGTACTCTGTGGCACACAAGAGGCTTAAAGCAAACCCGCATCCCTCTGAAGTAGACATAGGCTTCCTTGGAAAACGAAGGGTGTCAGCCTTAATGTCACTTGGGAGGAATTTAATTTTTCAATATGTGCTCAGTTGTATATACTAGACAGAGGTCTCATTGTTTGGTGGTAGGGTTCATCCACATGAACCCTACATGAGTTGTGTTTGAATAGTTAATTGCAACTTAGTCTGAAGAAAGCCAACTAATAGCATTCTTCTAAGTGCTTAGATCTATCAACTGGAAAATATAAAAAGTGACACTTCTTTCAAATGTGATGGCCTCCAAACAACAATTGAGGCACTGGCAATCATTCCAAGTGGCAGCCAACGCTCCACTCACTCAGCCCTACTCAAACTTTGTAGAGAAAGCCTGTGATGAGGGTGGGGTAGCAGCTAACCAGGGGCACACAGAAGCACATTCAGTGAGGGGGTTCAGCCTGGGGAAAACTCCACAGAGCCCAGGACGCTTTGCAGTTTAGGTGTCCCTGGATATAAGTGGACTAGGGGAAAGGGAAGAAAGCCATGATTTACTGGCCTCCAACTTAAATACAAATGTTACTGGGAGATAATTCCACTTAAGCCTGAACTAGCAGACATTTGCAAGGGTCATTCTAGAGTCATGAGGGAAGGCAGGTCCCACAGAGAGAAGCACATTGGTAGGGAGCAAGGGGAAGACCCAGAAAAAGAATATGCATACCTGATAGTTACTGAACACTTATCTTTAACCACATAACATTGAAATACTTTGTAAATTTCCATACGTTGGACCTTTTTACAATCAGGAATTCACAATGTACTATACAATATGTCATAGTTTGCCTACGATTTGCTAGCACATCTCCTTCTAGAATAGATAGTAAAATGTGTACTATGCTGTTACATTAGTTCAAGAAAATGTAAAAAAAAGAAAAAGACATGTTTATTATCACTTGATTTGAAAACTATGGCTTTCTTTTACTTTCCTATTTAAAAAAAAATCACAGATATGTTCTCCTTGGATTTAGTACTCTAACAAAGGTGCATTTCTCCAGAATAAAATGAAGTGGTTTTGCGGCGTTACTTGACTGTCATTGATATCGTTATTTGGCTGCACTGGGCATGATTGTTCTGTGAAATAAAACTTGTTCTGACAATTTTAGAATAAGATTTGCAACCCTGCCTAGTAAAGAAAGATAGCTCAGAAATCATTCTTCTCCGCTGGGATTTTTTAAACAAAAAGTGCATAAAAATGTAATTTTAACTAAAACAAATTATGTCATGTCTTCCACAGCCTGACCTCGTTAACATAAAATGTCTCACTACAGTTCATGCATAACGAAGGTTATTTGTGTCATTATGTAGCCTCCAGACCAAGCCGCCAACAGCGGTCATAATCTGTTTTAAAGACTGTCTGGACAGCAGAGAGGATGTGAACTCTGTGGTCCCCCTCCTCCAGTTTACACCACATGTCACTGCTGGACTCAGGTACTTGTATCCATTGTACTTCACCTTGTGACATGAAAACATGTTTGTGTTTTCACAAAAGCTAGCCTTCACAAATTCAGGTAACCGGGAAGGACTTAAAGGAACATATATTTTTTTCTACAGTAATAGGTGGTTAAACAGGTTTAAGGTTTTGGAAGCCCTGATCATGGCATGGAATCTAGAACATAGGGTTTTAGTGCACAGAACTGGAATGGTCATCAGGGAATTTTTCAGTCTGAGGATGAATTTGCTGCCGAAACGCCTTTGGGGACCTCAGCCTCTTCACCTCAGTTATGACAACAAGCTCTGCTCAAGCCAAGAGGATTGGATGCATAGGTACATTCTTGCCTTTCCACTTTGCATACAGAGGAGACTTAAAGGTAATGGAGGTAAAGGCCATGCATAAAGTTGTTTAGATAGGAAGGGGAATAATTTTTTTCTTTTTAAAGCTTAATTAATTTACAAAATGAGTTTCCTATATGAACATTCTGGAGGCTGTCTTGGTGTCAGTGAAGACCCAAAGCATTTGATTGAAAGAAATTGGCAGTTAAATTTTGCCATCTTTACTCTTTCTCTTATCAATAAATATTTATTGAGCAATGATTAATAGAAGCAAGACACTGTGTTGTGCATCTTTAGATATAATTCCCACCTCCAGAAAATTTCCACTTCCATTAAGGAGCATGGAGGTGAAGATGGGGTGGGGTATCTCACACCTGTATCCTGTATTTACATCACCTCACTTGACCCCCCTACAAGCTTCTGGTGCTCGGACAGTAACCTTAGAGATGAAGAAAGTGAGACCTGCAAAGGCAGTTACTTTTTTCAGGGACACACAGCTAGTAAAAGCAGAGTTAACAATCACCATAGGTCTGCCTTAAACTACCTGCTCACCACATCAGGCTTCCCAGATCACTAAACAGATGTCTTTCTAATTTCACTCAAGCCATTCCTGACTTGCAATTATTTTGTTTCCCTTGCCCTCTTCCCCAGAATCTTTCTTTGCCCCTGGCCACAGGGTTTCCTCTAATTGGAGCTGGAGGGAATTTTTTTTTCAAGTACTTGGATAGAAGAATGCCAAGCATGCAAGTGGCTATGGTTCCAGTCTTCCCAAGGAAATTAAGCCAACTTTCTTCAGACAGACAAACTGCAAAGACTAGAGGGGAGGGGAAAAAAAGGCAAAGACCTGAGGATGTTTGAATTCTTTGATCCTGCTATCCCTGACACTGGCTCCACCCCTACCCTTTCTGCAGTTTAGTTACATCGAAGATAAATTCCCTATTTTTGTTTAAACTGGTTTAAATTGGGTTTCTGGGCCTTGCAACTAAAAGAGTCCTAATAAAATCATGTTCTTCATTAATTTCTTTCCTGTATAATAGAAAAAAGAGGTATGACTCTTCTTCTGTATTAGCCTTTCCTTCTCAGGCTTCAAGCATCCTAACTTTTACACGTGTGTACGTGTAGAATGTTTGTGTCAATAGGAGGAAAGACGGGAAAGGATGTCAACACTGGTTACAATAAGAGGAGAGATGAACTTTTTCTTTATAAATCTTTTCGTTGTTTCACATGTACTTTTGTTTTTAATTTTTTTAAAAAAATATCTCTACCTATATCTCCCAAAGATGCCTTAAATATTTTTTATTTTTTGGCTGCGTGGCATGCGGTTCTTCCCCGGCCAGGGATCAAACCCGCGACCCCTGCAGCGGAAGCGCAAAGTTTTAACCACTGGACCGCCAGGGAAGTCCTTAAATTTTTCATAAATAAAATAAAGCAATTGAAAACCCCAAAGTGCCCCATCTCTTTCTAGATCGCATCTCATCACATGCATGTAATACTTGCCTTAAACATTGATGCCAGTGTATTCCTAGTTTACATTTTATTTTGTCTGTATATTTAGTATGACACAGCACAAATGAGAGGGCATTTTGCAGTGAAAAACTGTGAGGAAGTTTCACTCTGTGAAAAACTGGTGAGGAAGGAAAGCAGTGATGGGGCACGTGGAGGTAAAAAATGTCAGCGTTCAATTGAATTTTAATGACAAAAGCCCAAGGGAGGCATTCTGGGAGAGACCTGCCAGCAGCTCTTTCTTTAATATAAAATTGGGTCTTTTCTCACAAAGCAAATCTTCTTTCAGCTGTAAAAGACATCGGTGATTGTGGCGAGTTCTGAGAATTTTCCAGAGACCTATCTTGTTTCCACTGTGCCAGAGAGTTTAACAAACAGCCTTCCTATTCTGAGAAGATGTAGATGATCTTTTAAAATTCTATAATTGTACCCATAAATTCTGTCCGAAAGCAATGGGAAATGAGTTCTGGATGTTACCCAAATAAGCCACCATTCCCGTCTACTTACAGGTGAAGTATGAGATCCTTCGCCAGCCATGGAGATTTAATTTTCTATTAAAAGAAAAAAGAAAAAGTGTCGTCCAGACAAAAGTGATATACGTCTTTTTTAAAATCTTGTTTTAGCTTTTTTATCTTTAACTTATTTTTATCTTAAAATTTCTCTCAGACATTAATGTCTCTTGTCAGAGTGGAGATAGGCAGAATGGCTGTGGTATAGAACTGCGGCAGGCTCTGCTTGTCTGTGCAGAGCAACAGGAATTTGCAGAAGTGGACTCCAGAGTCCTAGCCCTCAGGGGAAGGATGGGAGCAGAGGAGACAAATATTAAGCAGTACAATTTCCACATTCTAGTTTTAAAAATGTCATTAACTAAATTGATGATCATCAATCCCCTGTTACTAAAAGTATGACTCACTAGGTTAGCCAAGTGCCTTCAATTAAAAAGCACTGATCTCCAAGGAGAGTAAGTACAGTAACTTGAGACCTTTCTGTGGAAGATTAGCAAACCTGATAAGCCAATCTTCTTAGAGAAGATTGCTCCTAATCACATTAATTTAATGATATTAAAACTACTGACCGTGACCAAGGTCGAGAATCTTGTCTCTTTCATCTCTTCACATCCTTGTATTGCCACAGCTTAGGTCCCTGGTACTGAGGAGTACAGTGTTTCTGGGGAAAAAAAATCTTTGTGTTCCTCTTGCCTCTTCCATGTTTCATCTACCCAATATTTATTCCTCTCCACCTAAAAGAATTCTGATTTTGTTGGGGGTGGCAATGTGCCCAGCTTTAAAAAAAAAAAAGCACATTTCCAAGTCTCCTTTGCATGTAGTTGGCAGTGCGTGACAACCTTCTTGTCAAAACACGATTCTGTGACTGATGCTTTGGGGAGAGTTAAAAAGTGGAGCCGATCTACCTTGCATGCTTTTTGCTCCCCCCATCTCTTCCTGACTGAGACATCATAGCTGGAGCTGCAGTGAACATCTTCTAACATGAGGTGACTTTGAGGATGGAAGAACTTAACTTCCACCTGATACAAGTCATTGATTTGTTAGCCTCTTTCACTTATAGACAAAAGCAGTTCCCGACTACATTCATATTACTAATTAGGATGAAGACACAGAAGGCACGCTTCTATCTACTGAAGACAAAAGAAATGACCAGGATGTTGAAAGGCAGAAATGAGACGTGTTTAAAGATCTCAATAGAATTTTGTTCAGAACAAGTCAGGTGAGGAACTTCCCTGGTGGTCCAGTGGGCAAGACTCCGCACTCCCAACGCAGGTGGCCCAGGTTTGATCCCTGGTCAGGGATCTAGATCCCACATACATGCCGAAACTAAGAAGTCCGCATGCTGCAACGAAGAGCCCGCTGCAGTGCAGCCAAAAAAAAAAAAAAAAAAAATAGCTTTTTTTAGTAAGTATTTGAGGCATTTGTTTTTTTAACTCTAACTTAATTCTCAAAACTTGCTGAGCAAATACTACTGAAACCCAAGGTCATACAGCTAATAAGCAGACCTGAAGTTTGAACTCCTTCACAGTCATTTCACTCAACCAAACCACTATGCTGCCACTTAGGAATGAACTAAACATTTGAAAAAAAAAAAAAAAAAAAAATATATATATATATATATATATAGAACAAGTCAGGTGAAATGCAACAAGTAATCATTCTGCATCAAGATTTAAATTTTAATATGAGACCAGGATTGATATTGGTTCATGAGGTAAAGTCCTTGGAGCTTAGCTGTCCATCACCTTAACATGAACACAGTGTAATATGATGCTAATGAAAGAAAGTTCACTTAATTCTGTTGTACTAGAAGTTCGTGTTCAGACTATAGGGAATGACTTTCCCAATGCTTGAAAAACAAATGACTTATTTCATGTTCCAAGATTTGAGAACCAGGACCAATGGGTGAACATCAAAGAAATAAAGATTTTTACCTAATATAGAAATGTTCTATTAATTTGAACTGCATCACAATTAAATGATTGCCTGATAAAGCAGTGAGACTTTATATTGGCTATATCACTATATAAACCTGATACCACAGAAAGATCTCTGATTAATAGAGAATTGCCTTAAAAAAAAACAAATTTCATGTATCATACAATAACAAGACTCCTCATTACAACAAACAAGTTAGGCAGTTCCATAGAAATGATTATAAGATTTACCTTCTTTAAAATCATGGCATTATAGTCACATGTAAGATAATCAATGTTTTGTATGTTTTCATTCATCTTTTCTTCAGCTTGAGAAATTGTAATTTCATTTCAAAATTTGGATCAAATATTTCTATCAGAGAGCAAATTTTTGATGTAAAATGGGGATAAATAATACCTATCTTATAGGGTTATTGAATGAATTAAATGAGATGATCCCCGCAAAACACTGGCACATAGAGGTTATTTTTTTAAATGTTAGATATTAATACATGGCTGTATTATATCACTTCTCCCTATATTATTTGCTAGGTTTTTTTTTTAGTCCCCCTCTAAATATGAGCATATTGAATGCAGGCAGAGCCAAGGCTTTCATCATCATACCTTAAGGGCTTAATCCACACTAGTTGCTGGCAGCAGTTAATGTATTCATGAAATTTACAGCATAACTATGTTGTACAAACTAAAAAATCATAGTATTCTGGAATTGGAAGAAACCTTAAAAATACTTACAAATGAGAAGACTACAACTCAGAATGATAAAGTGACTTTGCCTAACGTTAGAGGAAATGACAGAGCAAGAATTCGGTTATTTAAAACTCCAAATCTAGCCTTCCAGAAGCTGCCTGTACAAATAGCTTCAAAGATCTCTGGAAGGGCTTCCCTGGTGGCGCAGCAGTTGAGAATCTGCCTGCTAATGCAGGGGACATGGGTTCGAGCCCTGGTCTGGCAGGATCCCACATGCCACGGAGCAACTAGGCCCGTGAGCCACAACTACTGAGCCTGCGCGTCTGGAGCCTGTGCTCCGCAACAAGAGAGGCCGCGATAGTGAGAGGCCCGCGCACCGCGATGAAGAGTGGCCCCCACTTGCCACAGCCAGAGGAAGCCCTCGCACAGAAACGAAGCCCCAACACAGCAAAAATAAATAAAATTAATATATATTAAAAAAAAAGATCTCTGGAATATTGGTATTCCATGTAATGACCAACTGTGTTGCATCCAGTTTTTGTTTGTTTGTTTGTTTTACTTTATTAGGCAACTAATTCTGATTTTGCTGATTCTGATTTTGTTGGGAGTGGCAACGTGCCCAGCTTAAAAGGCACATTTCCAAGTCTCTTTTGCATGTAGAGGTGGCACTGACTACCTTCTTATCAAAACAAGATTTTTCGACTGGTGCTTTGGGAGAAGTTAAAAATATGTATAATCCATGCAAGGTGACTCTAGTCTGTTTCCATTGTAAACGGTGGCTTATTTTTCCTAAAATGAATCAACAGCTAATATATCACAGTCATCTCCTAATTTTTAAAACTGTTCCAATATCTATTCAAACTATCATAAGTAGTCAAAAATATAAACGACCACCACATATTAGCCCATGCCCCTTATAAAGATAATTTAAAAAACAATGAAAACGTAATTCCTGGTTCAGTTTCTGGACCTTAGCTACACACACACTTCCCAGTCTTAGCTTGCCACCTTGTGGCCTCTTACTCCTGTGCAGCTCAGCGTTTGACCAGCACATACAGCAAAGAAAATTTCCTTTGAGGACAGATATACTTGAGAAAAAAACTTTGTAATGCTCCAGTTTTAAGTAGCTATGAGTAGGTTTAGCAAAAAGCCTCTGGAACTGAGGAGTTCACACACACATACCCACTTTAAACTTATTTTATATGCAGGTAAATGAGCTGCACCTCAAATTTTACTTCCAGACCAACTTCATTCCAGCAAGGGCTTACAAACCTTAAGTCAGAGAGACAGATGCTGGCAGCTACAAGTGAAGTGAATTAAAGAACATGCACTGAGACAAGTGCACAAAAACCATCTAAATATTTATGGAATAGGACGTGCATACACGATTGCTGAAAAGGAGTGTATGTAACTTTTCCTGTGAAGCCAATATGAACATTGCCTCTAATACAGATGGGAAAGCAAGGTAATAACAGGATTTAAATATAGATTTTACCAAATCCAAATGGTGGCAGGGTCTCTCTTCCCACTCTGACAGGGTTATAAAATCTACTACAATGTCTGCTTTCTCTGCTGAAGGTATACGTACATATGTGTGTGTACATGTACATACATACTATTATAACTATTATATAAATTTCCCTTCAAGCAGTATTCTGGGATTGGTAACCTCAGTAAGAACACATGGGTCTCCTGGAATAGATGAGTCCGGTGCTGACAGCCAGCTACCTCCTATGGTTGTGATTAAATGAGTGGACGTATCAGGAGCAGTGTCTGACACGATTATTAAATATTACCCATTGTCCTACTAGATAGAGCCAGACTTCAGTCTTGGGTTCCCAAGCCTCCCTTCCAGGATCTTTGAGCTCAGTGCTCAAACTGCAGCTCTACTGAGTGCCTGATTCAATGGATCAGACTTGAAAGCTCTGCTGGAGCATGTCTGCCCTTTGCTTCCCTGTTGTACTTCTGAAAAAAGCTGCCTACACTTTATAGTTTGGTTAGTGAAAAGAAAACAAAACATAGCCAGGCTGTAGGAATGCTGGGTTCCAGCCTATAGTTTTAAAATCGAAATGTAGATTTTCTCTCATTGTCAGGGTTGTAAGCTTAGAGACAGAGAGAATGCGAGCAAGCACAGGAGCACAATAATACAAGTTAAAAGCTCAATGATTACACACAACCAATCACTATTTTGTGTTGGAAAGTGCACACCACTATCACACAGAACATTCTGGATGTTTCTGGTTGCTTCACTTCTAGCAGAGGTGCTGTTGCCTTTCATACTTCTGGCTCATCTACTTCGGCTGGGGAACTGGTGTGGGATCAAGGTTTTGTTGGAAGAAACTAGAATTGCTTCAGTTTCTCGTTTTACATTGGTAACATGTAGACTACATTATTTTTAGAAAAACTATTTTTAAAGTGTAAGACACCAACATATGCCATGACATGTGACAACTTATAATTTTGCCTTATTACTAAAATAAGTATATGGCACTGCTTCCCATATTTCCAATGAGGACTTTCCCTGTATAACCCTGCCACTCTCCACCTTCATCCTCCTGCTTTGAAATGGCAACACCTTCAACCAGCAGGACAGAGAGAAAGTGTTCTGAACCAGGGGTCAAGAGACCGGTTTTGTAGGTTTACTGTCACAAGTCATTTAATTTCCCTGTATGTCACTGTCTTTATAAAACAGGGTCGCTAATTTTCCTATTCTTCTCATGGAGCAGGGGTTGAGAATTACACTTTAAGCTGTATAAATCAGGTTAGAACACCACCCAACTGCCATCATGGATTAGAAAATTTCCTTTGAGGACAGATATACTTGAGAAAAAAACTTTGTAACGCTCCAGTTTTAAGTAGCTGTAAGTAGGTTTAGCAAATACATTAAGGATGCTTTTGAAATTTTCAAATAATATGAGTTTATCAGCTAAGTGGTTTTGTAGGGTTGGAGGTAACAAGCAAGAATTACCAAAAGGTTCCAGTTGTTTGAACATCTGGGTTGTATTGATTGCAGAAGTGTTGTGGAAATATGTAAGAGATTGATGCTCTGTATAATCCCATCCCCCTTCCCATCCCTAAGTGTCTAGGTGTTGCTTTACACCGTGAAGTCTCCGTAAAAAAGGGAGGACTTTGATTTGGCAAGTGGGGGGCAGTCTCCTGGTGAGGATGACTCCTAGGTACCTGATTTCTAAGAACTTCCTGGTGTGATCTGCTCCTGAATAGTTTGAAACCCACCTTGTCCTCAAAAGTCCTGTGACTTCAACACCTCACGGCTTCGCAGGGACCTTGGCACATGAGGGCTACTATTACCACCCCGATGCCCCGTTCCTCTTCTCCAACCTCCCCTGTGGGATAGGAGCACTTAGGGGGTCCAGGGCTGGTAGCACTAAAGTCTGTGCAAGTGCAGCTTGCAGAATGAACATTCTTTTGCCACACCCATAGCTATTCTGGGGAACACGAGAACCTGGAGGCTAAGGGGGCAGCAAACAAAACCCCTATTATTAGTCTCAATTATAGGGCTCCCCATACACACTGACTAGAGTGAGTAGAGAGCTAGGCAGAATCCACTCTAGCCCTCCACAGAGGCTTCTCATTTCCTTGTCTCTCAGCTCCTTTGCTTTCTGAGTGAACATCGCCAGTAGGGGCCCTTTGCTCCTCTATGTTCCTTCCCTACCTTCACAGCTCTAGATCGGCTTCCAGAAGTGGTTTTCCCTCCTTTGGAATCAATATTAAACTATAGACGAAAAAATTTCATAAATGTGGGTCTTAAAAAAGGAGTATCATTTACAAATCATCTCCTGATACTGTTTCCTAATCACTTGGGGAAAATGCCCTCCAGCTACCAGGACAATCTTCACAACATCATTCCAGCTAAAGACACTGAGCAACCTCTTAGCTCATGTGGCTGCCTGTGTTCTCCATACCAAGGGATGTACAAACTCTGGAGTCAGTCTGCCTGGTTTCGGCTCTCAGCTCTGCCACATACTAGCTGTGCAATCTTCAGGCAAGACACCTAGACTGTCCTCATCTTAAAATGAGGGTAAGAGCACCGAACTCTTAGAGTTGGTGAAAGAATAAATGGAAGTACAAGGAAAGTTCCTAGCACGGTGCCTGGCACATAGTAAAAGTCAAATAATATTAACTGTTTTACTATTACTAGCAGATCTGACACACGGGACTTTGATAGATAGAGCAGGTTCCTGCTAGACTGTACTCTTGGTCTTGAAGAGAGAATTCAAAGCTCATCTTTGTATTCTGCAACTTTATCTTAACTTAACCTGGATCTCCCAAGACTTTTGGGCCAAGAGGATACCATGAAGAAGCTACTTTCCAAAACTCCTTACGTGTGCCACGTAGTCTGGAAGCACGCTCTCCACTGAATCTCTTAATTTAGGACTTCAGCACTGGACTCAGTCTTCTTACACCACTTCCTACTAACGGCATCTTCTGTGTACAGTCCATCCAATAAATTAGACCAAAAGCTGTTTCAATTTCTCAACTCTGTCAGTCTTCACCTACATTCTAATTCAGGAATATACTTCTCTGGCCATTTCCAGACACTGTGTTACATTACTCCTAAAATCTTAAATTGCAATGCTCTAGTCTTTCATACCTAATCCTTGGCCTTATGCCCACTATACCCTCTCTTTGGCACCATTAAGACCTCCTGCGGAATCTAAAAAAAAATGATACAAATGAACTTATTTACAAAACAAAAACAGAGAATTTATGGTTACCAGGGGGAAGGGTGGGGGGCAGGGATAGATTGGGAGTTTGGGATTGACATGTACACTCTGCTACATTTAAAATAGATAACAAAGACCTACTGTACAGCACAGGGAACTCTGCTCAATAATCTGTAATAACCTAGATGGGAGATGAATTTGAAAAATAGATACATGTATAACTGAATCACTTTGTTGTACACCTGAAACACACTGGTAATCAACTATACACCAAAATTTAAAAATTGTATAAAAATAAATAATAATATTGAATCTTCTAACCCCCCCTCAAAAAAAAAAAAAAAAGACTTCCAGTCCCTTGACCATTCCATTTTTTTTTTCTTTTTAAAAAAATTTATTCTTATTTTTGGCTGCGTTGGGTCTTTGTTGCTGTGCACGGGCTTTTCTCTAGTTGTGGCGAGCGGAGTGGAGGCTACTCTTCGTTGTGGTGGGCGGGCTTCTCACTGGGTGGCTTCTCTTGTTGCGGAGCACGGGCTCTAGGAGCACGGGCTCAGTAGTTGTGGCTCTCGGGCTCTAGAGCGCAGGCTCAGTAGCTGTGGCGCACGGGCTTAGTTGCTACGCGGCATGTAGGATCTCCCCGGACCAGGGCTCGAACCCTTGTCCCCTGCAATGGCAGGCGGATTCTTAACCACTGCACCACCAGGGAAGCCAGATCACTCCATTTTCTTCTGTCCCCTTGGCTTTGTTTCCTACCCTAACCAGGCTCAATTCATTGATGTAATACTCCTCCTGGGACTATGCAACCTCTTCCTTCTTCCTCCTCTGTTCAAGCTGAGGAACACTACTGGAAATATTACATAACCATGCAGACAGTGCTACTACAAGATTATGCTCTCCTAACTCAGCTGGGCCTTGAATGCTGATCAGTAATCCTTTTATATTTAGCCCCTTCTCACATTCTTCACTTCAAACTTTAACATTTAAATGTTGATTTCCTACTTTTCCAAGGCTTCCTCTGGAGCAGGAAT
>NW_006794635.1:545636-613087 GCF_000442215.2 Lipotes vexillifer
GCAGGAATGTTCTGTTTCCTAGGAACTCAACATTCCTACTTAACAGACTTACTCTAAGAGATGTCCTTTCTATTTGGTAATGCTAATACCTCCACCTGTTCTTGAGACCAGGTTCCATCTACTACTCTATGTCAGCTTCTGCCTCTTTAATGGGTACCTCCCCAGAATTCATAAATATTCGACCTTACCTTAAAGGCCTTCCAATAAGGTCAGCTCCTGACTAGTTTCCTTCCCCATTTTCTCTCTTCTGGCTTCCATAATGCTCCATACCGTACCTCCTTTCCTGGCTGTCACCTAACCCTTCCTTCCCAAGTCTTCTCTGCTACTTTTTCTTCTGCCCACTGAGTGTCCACTAAGTATTGGTGTTCCTCAGGGTTCTCTCTGTGGTGACGTATTTTTTTCCCTACGTGCTTGCTGCTTCTTTCAATTCCAGCAAAATGTATCAGGTGCTTACTATACCTCAGATTATGGGCTAAATGCTCAGGAGATAGAAGACAAAGACAGGATGCTTGTCCTCAAGGGACAGAGCTGCTGTTTCAGACCCCTATAAAGAACTAATCACTATACCTCGCTGCCTTAATGACCTACAAGAACCTCAAACTCAATATTGGCCTTTCCTTCAACGCTATGTTCCTTCTACAGACATACCTGTTTTATTGCTCTTTGCTTTACTGCACTTCACAAATACTGCATTTTTTACAAACTGAAGGTTTGTGGCAACCCTGTGTCAAGCAAGTCTATAGGGGCCATTTCTCCAATAGCATTTGCTCACTTCACGTCTGTGCCACATTTGTAATTCTTGCAGTATCTCAAACTTATTATTATTCTATTTGTTATGGTGGTCTGTGATCAGTGATCTTTGATGTTATTCCTGCCAAAAGATTACAACTAGCTGAAGGCTCAGATGATGGTTAGTGTTTTTTAACAATAAAGCATTTTTTAAATTATTTTTTTTGAGTATAGCTGTTTTTGAGTAATGTGTTAATTTCTGCTGTGTAGAGCAAAGTAAATCAGTTATACGCATACACATATCCCCTTTTTTGGATTTCCTTCCCGTTTAGGTCACCACAGAGCACCGAGGTCCCTGTGCTCTACGGCAGGTTCTCACTGGCTGTCTGTTTTATACACAGCAGTGTATGTGTGTCAGTCATTCTCCCAATTCATCCCACTGCCCCCGCAACAAAGTATTTTTAAAGTGTGCACATTGTTTTTCAGACGTGATGCTACTGCATACTTAACGGATTAACAGTAGAGTGTAAACATAACTTTTATACACACTGGGAAACCAAAAAGTTTGTGTGACTCTACCGCGATATTTGCTTGATTGCAGTGGTCTGGAACTTAACCCATAGTATCTCTGAGGTACGCCTGTATATTGTCTTGGTAAACAGCATCATCATTCACAATTACCCAAGCCAGAAAGTAAAGAATTTTATGATAATCTATTTCTCACATCTGAACCCCTCTCTACCAATTCCTCCTCACTGGCACTTAAAATATGCTCCATTTGTAAAAAACTAGTTGGAATCCATAACACTCTCCAGCTACCATTCTATCTTCTCTTTCACAACCAACTTTCCAAAAATAGGTGTGTACACTTGCTCTCTACATCCCTCAAAACTGGCTTCCATTCAAACTGTGTAATTGCCAAGGTCACTAATTACTTTCTTACCACTAAAGCCAGAGGATGCTTTGCATCCTATTTGTCTCATGATTTTTCCTCTTAATCTACTTTTATTTATTTATTTGTTTTTTTGTGGTACGCGGGCCTCTCACTGTTGTGGCCCCTCCTGTTGCGGAGCACAGGCTCCGGACGCGCAGGCTCAGCGGCCATGGCTCACGGGCCCAGCCTCTCCGCGGCATGTGGGATTCTCCCAGACCGGGGCACGAACCTGCGTCCCCTGCATCGGCAGGCGGACTCTCAACCACTCAACCACTGTGCCACCAGGGAAGCCCCCTAATCTACTTTTAAATACTGAGTCCCTCAGAGTTCAGCCCTGGGCCCTTTCTATGCACTTTTGCCTATTTTTGCGGTATCTCACTGCTGCGGCCTCTCCCGTTGCAGAGCACGGGCTCCGGACGCGCAGGCTCAGCGGCCATGGCTCACGGGCCCAGCTGCTCCGCGGCACGCGGGAATCTCCCAGACCGGGGCACGAACCTGCGTCCCCTGCATCGGCAGGCGGACTCTCAACCACTCAACCACTGTGCCACCAGGGAAGCCCCCTAATCTACTTTTAAATACTGAGTCCCTCAGAGTTCAGCCCTGGGCCCTTTCTATGCACTTTTGCCTATAGCCAATCACCCATTCACAAAACTGCTCCTCTTCCCGTCTCACCTACCTGAACAAATGGTATTTCTTCAACTACTTATTCAAGGCAAAACCCTGGAAATCTCTACTTCTCCCCTCCTCTTCCTTTCCCATAACTCATAATGATCAAGTCCTCTCAAGTATCTTTGGTCTCTCCAGTCCATCCACCTTTCTCCTTCAGCCATCACCACTCCACACCGACAGTACCCTCTCTCCCCTGGATGACTTGGACAGCCTTCTTAACTGGTCTACTTGAATTCCCCACTGGAATGTTCTCACCAGAGTGAACTTTTAAAACTGCAAATGCGGGGCTTCCCTGGTGGCACAGTGGTTAAGAACCCGCCTGCCAATGCAGGGAACATGGGTTCGATCCCTGGTACGGGAGGATCCCACGTGCCGCGGAGCAACTAAGCCCGTGCGCCACAACTACTGAGCCTGTGCTCTGGAGACCGCACGCCACAACTACTGAGCCCGTGCGCCACAGCTACTGAAGCCCGCGCACCCTAGAGCCCACACACCACAACTACTGAAGCCTGCGTACCTAGATCCCATGCTCTGCAACGAGAAGCCACCACAATGAGAAGCCCACACACCACAACGAAGAGTAGCCTCTGCCCAAAAATAGATGTAAAAACCCCCACAAAACTGCAGATGTAAAAATCTTATTCTTTTGCTTGAAACCCAAATGTGAACCCAGGATAAAGTCCAATACAATTAGGTCTAAGACACAGTATGATGTGGTCCTTGCTTACTTCAAACGCTATCAGGTTTTTTTGTTTGTTTGCTTTGGGGGTTTTTTGGGTTTTTTTTTTTTACCATTTCCTCAAAAGTTATTCCTACCAGTTTTTCAGTTTCCCCTTAGCCTGGAGCTTTCTCTGCCTTGCTTGCTCCAATACCTCCTTCTTTAGTGAGGTCTTCATTAACTGCTTCCTCTCACTACAGACCATGCAGTATCATATTCTCACCCTATTATATATTCTTACAGTACCCCTAGAACTAGTAATGATAGTAATTGTGTACTTCTGAGCTCCATGAGAGTTTGAGTCAAGTTTTCTTCAACTTCCATTTAAGCATTCAATAAAACTTTACTACTGCTAAGTACATATTATGTTTAAGGTACTGGACTAGGTGCTTGGCATAAAGCAGTAGGCGATCTAACTAGAAAGATTTCTGCCCTTGTGCCACCTATAGGTTGGTTTTGCGGCAGTGGTGGTGGCGGCGTGAGATTTAACACGGCAGAAAAAAAGCCATTACAACTCAAGACGAATGCTATCAAGGAAGTTGAGAGCTGTAATGGAGTAACTGGCCATGGGGCTAGAGAACCTAACTTGAGAAACCTAGGTAGTGACTTCAGACAGAGTACTGGGAAAGGAACAGGTTGAAGGCGGGGTGGGGAAAATGACTTTGATATGACGTGATATGCCTATGAGGTAGGCAGCTGAACATGAAAGCCTGGAACTATAAAAAGTTTGGTCCTAGGGTTATGTGTTTAGGTGTGACAGGTACACTGATAATACCAAGCTCCACAGAATGGACACCATCCAAAGAGAGTGCAGAGTCACACAAGGAGCCAAAGGTCCAGGTCCTGGAAGAGGAACTAGGATTGGAGTCAGTGATGGAGCAGGCAGAAACTGCTGCTGTAAGGATAAGGAGAAAGCCAAGAGAAGATGCCAAGAAAACCAAGGGAGAATACTTCAAAGAGGAAGTCCTCAACCCTACTGAATACTCCTGAGGCAGTAAATGAGGGCAGAAAAAGAACCTACAGGTATGACAGCATGGAAGAGACTGGTAATCCTGATGAAAGCACTTTCAGCAAAGTTGTAGGGACACACAAAGTGGTAGTAAATGAAAAATGGAGGCAACTCAGATTAGTTATGATGGGAACTAAATAAAAGGGGTTATAGTTGGGGATGGGATCAAATGACCACTCTCCGCCCTTTCTTTCAAGAACAGTAGCTATTAGGGACATATTATGAGCTGTTGGAAAGGATCTAGGAAAAAAAGATTGATGAAACAAGAGTAGTTAATTCAAGGTTTCTGAGAAGGTGAGGAGGGATTGGCTTTTGACAAGCAGAAGAGAGTGCAGATATAGATGGGTTTGTAAATTAATGATGAAATGTGAGAAAGTTCCTGTCAAATTTTTGTATTTTCTCAGCAGAAAAAAAAAAAGAGTACATAAATCATTTAAGTTTGTGGAAACAAGTTGTTACAATAAAACTGCAGAAAAATTGCCAGTTTTGAGCCTATTTAAGTTTTGAGATTATAAACCTGCCTGTTTTAACAATTTTCTCCCATTCAACTGCTCTAGACAGAAAACTGCGATTTTTCCAGATCACGACATAAAGGGAGGTGCAGGGGTATGGTCTGAGGATATTTGCAAAGTGGGATCTAGTCTCTAAGCCAGACAAGTTGAGGGCAGGGAGTGAACTGATGAATAGTGAGCAAGTGGTAGCATTGTTAGTCGTAATGAGGTAGAAATACTTTTTAATGGAGGTTATCTCGAGCAGATGAGCTGGAGAAAGACTGTGGTTGGAGAAAGGGAATCTGAATTCCAGATTTGGAAGTGATACAGGTTTCGATTATGTCAAAGTGTAGGGCTCCCATTTATGGAGCGATCACTGAAATGAGAGGCACCTCTAATGAGCAAGTTCATCAGGAAATAAAACAAATTTTGTTCACTGACTGGTAGTGTTGGGCGGCATAGATAGTAAGTGACAAATATAAAAATTAAAAACACTGGTATGGAGAATGAACATGTGACACATCATTACAGAGTGATCCGGGTGGCTCTCTGATGAGGTGACATTTAAGCTTTACTATACAAATAGAGGAATAAGCATTCCAGACACAGGAGTAAATATGTGTAAAGCCCTTGAAGTGGTGGTGGTGGTGGGGGGGAAGCTTAGTCTGTGCTCCAGGAGATGGAAGCATCTGGAAAATGGGAAGTAGCATAAGAATGTCTGGAGAGGTTGGCAGGGACTTTGAGTAAAGAGACTGGATTTTAATCAAAGTGTACTTAATGTTCAATAAATATTATTTGGATGTAGGGTGATGAAACATTAACAACCAATACAGCAGGGGAATCAATCCAATTGGAATGGATAAACTGACCAATCAGAATAATCACCACGTGTAAACAGCTGGTACAGGTGCACTGGTGCACACCTGCTGATCACGAGCCCTGGCTGAATGAATGACATTTTAGATGGCTGTTTCCCAAAGCATGTTCCTTAAATCACTAACTTAGTGGGATATACCTAAGTACTAACATAAAAAAAATTTTTTTTAATGTTCACAGTCATTTAAGCCTGAAAAATTCCCACTTTGTAACAGTTAACATCTTTTCTGCACAGCAGAACCTCTCAGTCTTCAATATGCGGATGTGCACTGGATTCGTTAAGGGGAGCTACAGCACGCAGTTTAGAAAACGGCTTTCATCACTGCCATCAACTTACCACCCACTGCTAGCACACTACACTAAACTAAACATTTTGAAAAAGGCTGCCTTACTGCTCCACTTCTTGACACCCATCAACTTTTGCAAGGAGTATTTCAAGTCTCCCTGCTCTTAACCTCCAACTTATCCAACCTATCCTCTATACAGTGCCAATTATCTTTCTAAAATCGGTACCTGATCATACGGTTCAACTGAAATGCATTCAGTAACCACTTGAAAAACAAAACACGTTGAAGACTAAATGTGGCAAACAAGAACCTTCACGACCTGGCTGGCCCATCAGCCTCCTCAGCTTCAGCTTCTCCAACTCCCTATCTTTCCACACAGACCACCTGCAATACTGCAAACGCACTATGCTGCTTCCTATCTCCTGCCTAGAATTCCCCTTTCCCCTCTGAGCAGCCGCCGACCACTCACTGATTTTTCAAGACCCATCTTTCTAGAAACACTCATAACCACCTACCTCTTTTTCCCTGAAAAACAGAGCATTCTCTCCTTGATGTCTCTAGCTTTCATGTACTTTTATCTTAATAACTATAGCAACTGTTTGCTTACCTGATGATCAAACTTTGCTTTTGTAAAACTCTGTCCAGCCATTTAAAATATTTAATTATGCTGAATTTAACATCGCCGAAAATTTCTCAAACTGTTACATTTCACTTAATGATGTATTCTGAATAACATGTTCTGATCTGTAAGATTCAAATTCTCTGAGTTTAGAAGAGGGAAAAAAATCCATTTTTCAAATGATGAAAACTTAGGCAAATTTACACTGTAGGAAGAAAATATCTCAAAGACAAGAGATTGAGGAAAATTATACCATGAAAAATATATACTTTTTGATACTTTTTTAATACTTAGGCATTACATTCTGTATCAAATTTTACCAACATGCTGTTGTTCTATAAATTCATTATTTTATACCATAATTTGATTTTTCTGTTCCATGCTAAAAAGCCCACTATTCCATAATTACTTTTAGCATACAGTACCTGGAATATAAAAAAAATTAACTCAATGTTGGCAAACTGCCCGCCCCACCCCCCAACATGTAGGAGAACAATTACAGAAGTTCTAGTGGTTAATTTTCTTAAGCTAATGAGCAAAAGAAAAGCCCCAGTACACTGGCATTTTCCCTTAACAGGCTCATCACTACATTCATCAGAAATAAACCTACTTACTGCTGTACTATACAGGGCAGTTTGCCAAATGCCTACCTTTAAGATCTAGGTCAACTTCTAAGAAAACTGTACGGAAACATTCAGTTGTTAACAAAAATTTAATATTAAAATGACTCAAAGTTAAGTTATTAATTTAGAAAAAAACATGTATTAATCACCCATAAGAACAACTTTTATTTTAATAAATAACAGTGGGCTTACCAAAGGATAGGGATTTTAATGTGTCAAGTTTTATGCATATTGGTAATAAACCTTCAGGAGGTGAAACCAACTATTCAATATAACCCATTCAGCCCTAAAAATAAAACTATAATACTTCAATAATAAAACTTAAAAAAATATTTTCCAAAAGAAAATAATTCACTCCTTGACCATGCTTATTTATTCAGAGTACCAGCAATTTCAGTTAACGTTAAGTGCTTCATTTTTCCTGCAAGTCTGATGTTGCACAGGGAATATACACATTTTCATATCACAATATCATCAATATCTCAGGCTAATAATATTGTGAATGCAACTGGTTTATAACAAACAAAGTCAGAAATCAATGCTACTATTTATGGCAAACAGAAACAAAAGTAAATTTGAAAGGATGTTTTCTTTTGTTTCCAGTACTGATTTTAATTGGAATTCAAAGGAAGGTAATAAACTCTCCTGAAATAACCTCTATCTCTGGCCGTAAATCCACAGTATAAATATGGTGAATAAAGCTAATCTATAAGAGCTAACTATATACTGAATAACCAAAATAATCAATTGTAACAACTAATACTGCTCTGGAAGACCAATCTAATGAAAAAAGTATCATTAGATATGGTGGGAAAATACAGACAAATCTGTACAATCTAACATCTATAAACAGTAAAATCAAAACATCCAACTTCCTTATAGAAAGTGTTTCATCTATGTAATTATAAATGTTTAAGGACTCTTGCATTTTATAAACACAAGATGGGCTCACTTTGATGATACCAATTTTAAGATTTATAAAAATGTTTAAAAAAATCTTTCCACAAAAATTTATACAGTTTAAAGCTATACACCAATCTATAAATCTCAGAAAATGGGGGAAAAAAAACAAATAAAACCCAAAAACCTTTATAAGATCACATGTATAAAACAAGAAATGAAATGTGATTTTATTTAAGGCAATACTGGGCTACTTCACAAATCACCACCTCAAATATTTACACTGCTCCACACTACTAGTTTCTATCACATTCACAAAGGATTTTTTTTTTTAAATACCAAATGTTTAAAATCTTTGATGCAGTAAATTCTTTATGCACATTTCCATTATATTTCATGGAATCATAGTAACTATATCCAATTAGAAGCACTGAAAAGAAAACTGCAGCTATAGGAAATTGCTAAAGAATCTGCTTTAATTTCACATGAGTACCACCCAAAAAATCCTGGAGGGTAAATTTACAAAGCAGAGCAAGGTGTTGATATAACGTGCCTACTTTGTGAAAAGTAATTTTTTGAGATAGTCTTGTAAATAAATGTTTTATGTAAAAATCAATGAACTATGGCAGAGTTTCTAGTTTTAGTTAAAAAAAATTCTTAATTTAAAACAATAAAAGAACAGTTTTAAAAACTTGATCACTTAGTTAAAAATTAAAATTCCAAATATAAATGTGTCATTTAATAGTTTAGACTTACACACTGCTGGTGGCAGCAAATGATTTACAATAATAAATATATACAAAAAAGGTATCTACAGAGTACTGTTACACATGAGCAGTGACCTGGTGAAAAGTATCAATCACACAGATAATTCAGTTTAGTTCATGGAAAGGGCAACTGGCTGATAGAAATTTGAGGTTTAGCTCAACTATTTACAGTAACTGAAATATTGATTCTGTTCCTCAAGTCCCATAGGGATAAAAAAAAGTTTTACATGACAAATGTCATGTTGATTTTTTTTCCTTTTCTTTTTTTCTCTTTTGGCCAGGTTAATTCATGTCAGCAACAACAAAAGAAAATCAAAAGTTACACAATTCTAGCATGCTTGATGGCTTTCTATTTAAAATAAAACTGTAAATAATGTATTAATAGCACATGAGTTATCAGTTCTGCCCTCTCCCCGTGGCTTTGCCCATACTGATTTCTTTCATAACAGACACATCTGGATCATTTGAATGCACTTCAAGTTTTTTCAGACTGACGGTAGGTTTCATTTCCTGAAGTTGCTTTAAGACAAGCTCAGTGCAATTTTTAAGAGTCTTGTCTAAAACAATTTTTACATTATCACTGCACTGAAGCTGTGATGGATTGGCAAACTGTACAAAGGTTTCACTTTCTTTACAAGAACATATATGATTTCCACTAGTCACAGCAGTCTTGTCAACGTTTTTTCTTGCATTTGAATGGGATCCTTTTTTATTCCCACTATTTGGATGGTCTTTGTCAGTACTTTTCTTCTGCTTCACTGCAGACTCCTCAAGAAACTTGAGAAATGATACTTCAAATCCCATTGGTTTAAATGAGCTCCAGTCAAAAGATGCAGGATGCTCCTCAGTGGTTTGTATTGCAACAGCGGTTTCTTCTTCCTTGTGCATACTACTGAACTCAACTGCCGGTGCTGGTTCGGCTTTTTCAACTTTCCTTTTTTTATTTTGGGAGACGTTTTTTTCTTTATTAACTCTCTTCAAATTACTTGCTTTTTGTTTTTCTGACTGGCAGGGGTTATCTTCCTGAAAATCTTTACTAACATTTGAAGAGGTCTGAGCTTGGGTCTCCACACTTGTGTTGTCTTCATTTATTAATTTGGTAATAAATAATTCTGTTAGCTCATCCACTTCATCTTTTTCATTTTTTTCAACTTCCTTCTGTGGAACTACAGTTGTTCCTGAGTTATCACTGCTCTCTGATATACCCGTGTCAGAATCTTTCACATCACTCTTTTCAACTTCTTGTTCAGAAGTTTCCTTTAATTGTGAGTTGCAACACCGTTTGAAGACAATGAGAAGATTGCGGTGTTGTGATGTAAATGCCTTAGATAATTTATGGCATTTATAATGTCTAATTATATTGCTTTCGCTTGTAACGACTGACGTACACCCCTTTATCATACATGGATACTGGGTGACAAATCTGCTCGTACACTCAGATAAGGCATCATTTCTAGCCTTTATAGAATATACATGCTTCCCACGTTTCAGAGAATAAGGCTTATTTTCTTCAATCTGCACAATCTTTGCAGTCTTGTTTTCCAAATTATTTTTTTTCTTTCGTTTGGTCTTAGGCATTTTGGTTCCTTCCCTTCCAGATCTGTATTTTGTCCCCCGGTGTTTAGACTTTGTCTTTTCTTGGTTTGCCTTGCTTGATATATTTTCCTGACCAGGTGTTAATCTTCTTGGCCGAATCAGATGAGCTTTATGTTTGTCATTATGCTTATTAAAAATGTGTCGGAGGAGATTGGACCGGGTCGCATATATTCGGTCACAGCCTTCACAGTCACACTTGTATATGCCATCTTCTTCAGTCTTACTTCCCCTTGCCCCAATTCCATGATCTGCCTCAAGATGAACAACATAGTTCAAATATGTGGTAAATGAAGATTTACACTCTGACTGATCACAAGGAAATTTCCCAACATCCACCGAAGCAGTCATACTTTCAATTTCCTCAGGAGACATCTCGTGAAGTTTCATGTAGTGTTGTATTAGGCCAGTAATTGCTTGGAAAATTCGAGAGCAGTCACTCACCTGACATCGAAATTCTTTCACAGTTTGCTTAGTTTCCATTTCTTCACTGTCTTTACCAGCTTCGCTTTCCTCTTCAACCTCTGCAGAAAATGCAGGTAGATCTGATTTGTGTACAGCCTGGTAATGCAGAATTAAGTTTTGCTGTATTGTAAAGGCAGCAAAGCAACCCTGATGAACACATCGATAAGGTCTGTAGGGACTGTATCTTGTGGGAAACTCAAGAGACTGAGAAACTGGCTTCTTGCGTTTTCTCTCCTCCTTTTCTTTTTTATGTCTCCTAACTTTCCGTCCTTTGGTTTGTACATTTGTGAGAGAATTTGTATTACATTGTTCTGAAGTAACGGTAATCACTTGTGAAGAACTTTCTGTTTTATCAGGACTTTTTTTTTCTAGAAGTTGTTTTTCTGGGATCACTGCTATATTACTGAGGGTATTTTCCTTCATTGCACCCAATTCTAAAGCAGGCTGGAATTCCCTTTTATTTTCCTCTGTCATAGCTAGCTGTCTTTTTACTTGTGTAATTCGTGGGGCTGATGAATTTTCACTCTGAGATTTTCTTCCATAAGGCCTTTTTATTTTTAACTTTACCATTTCTTCTGTTGTAAAATGATGTACCAACTGACAGTGTGCCCGGAGATTCGAATTTCTTGTAAATGTCTTTGTACATGTAGGTACTACACATTTAAATGGAGCAAATTTCAACTGATTCTTCTTAATTTCAAGAATCATCTCTGGAGTGTACTGATGAATTTTACCATAGTGCTTAAACAGTGCATCTTTTGTCATAGCACTGTAATTACAGCCTTGGTTTTGACACACAAAGGGTTTATTAACTCTGTCATTAAACTGAATGTTGCTTATCATTTCAGAAACTGGCTGAACAAGTGTGACATTTGGAATTGATTTAACAGGAGTGGGAGTCAGTGTCACTGATGTATTTATCAGTACACAATGGGGTGCTGGAAAGGACAGGTCATTTTCTAATTTTAATTTCTGTAAGCCTTCTAAAATCTCCTGTACTTGATCCTCCTTATGTAATATTTCAGGCTGAGGAATGTTACTTTTTGTCGGCATGACACCTATGAAGGAGGAAAGCTGAGAAGAATCGGATAATTTGTTATTTTGTACAGTGTTTACTGAAGGAAGCTGAATGTTATAATTAATTTGAGCATTCTGTGATGTTTCACCAATACCCTGAGATCCACTTTTTACCTCAAGTATTTGAGAATTCATAGCACTTTTAATAATTTCAAGAGTCTTTTCAAAGTTTTGTATAACATTGTCTTCAGAAATCTGCAAATCAGAATTTATTGAAGGTGTGCATGAATTCAAAGCCATCATTTGGGAATCACCATTTTCAGTTTTTAATGTTAAGGGAGCTAACACTGTATGGGACTCAAGACTGGTTTTAAAGTTTTCTTTCACATCAGTTATAAACAACTGATTGTCAACATTATTTAATTTCTGTGTTAGATTTTCCACCAAACCCTGAGGTTCACAATTAGGAATTACAGTTGAATGAAGGTTAGTAGTTGGTATCTCAATCCTCTTTGCTATAAGTCCCATTGCCGTTAAGTCACTTGTTACCAAGTTTTGGGGAGCATTAGGGGCAATTAGTGGAGGAGCAACTTTCTTTCTTCTCTTAGAAGCACTGTTTCCCTTTTTATTTAAATGACTAGACCTTGTGTTCTGAGGACCACTTATAACGGAAACTCGTGAACTGTTACTGATAAAATTTTGTGATGGCCCACTAGAATTAGGGAATGAACTAGAGCACAGACCATTTTCAACAGTCTTCAGTAGTAAGTCATTTGCTGGAAAAACAGGCAAACTGTTGCATTCCTCAATGGAAGAAGTTTTGGAGTTTGGTGTCCTATTCTGGTCTGTCAGCAGGCGGTTTGCGTGGCATACAGTCTGCAGCAGGGGTGGCACAGGTGGATTTGGCATCACTGTTGCATTTACTGGTGCTGGGTCTGAGACACAACCTGGGGGGACATGAGAGAGCACATCGGCACCCTCAAATGTACTGGGAATGCCGGCAGTTTCCAAAGCCTGTTTAATAATTTCGCTTCCCTCTTGACTAACACTTGTATTATAGTTAGTCACACCACTCCGAGGAAATGTATTTGGTAGAAATGCTGAGGAGCGATTTTCAGCAGCAAGAAGTTGCAGGAATGATGGATCTTTAAAACATGCTCCTGGACTGAAGGTAGACTGCTGCGGCTGCTGTGAGTTTACTGCATTTGTGGAGAGAATCATGCTGGCAAGAAGAGAAGGCTGCCCATTACTCTGCAGAAGTTCTTGAGCAATTTCTGCCCCATCCAGTGGTTTACAGTAAGATCGCTTAGACAAGTGTCCACCCAGAGATCTGGGGTTAGTGAAAGCCCTGTAACACCTGCTGCAGATAAATTTCCCGTCTCTGATAATTGCCGGCCACTTAGCCCTTTTGTTGTGCTTGGGTTTTCTTTCCTTCCCATTTGGGCCCTGCCCACGGTCTTTTTTCACTTTTTCCAGTGCAGACTGTTGGGCACTGGTTCCACTGAAGTCATTTCCAACATTGACTTGTGAAGGAAAAATTGCATTCTCACCATTACCTCCCTTTAGAAAAGAGGAATTAGTGTTCCCTTCGATCTGTGAGGAAAAATGATTTGTATTATTTTCCAGCTGGGAAAAAACAGAATTAGTCCCACTATCTGCTGGTGAAGGGAAGAGAGACATTGAACTACTTTCTGCAGGTAACGGAAGAAAAGGATCTGAGCCGCTGTCGATATTCAAAGGCAAAACTGTTTTGGTTAGATCTTCCATTTGTGCTGGCAAGGTAGTACTAGATAAATTTTCCATTTGGGAACATAACATACCACCACCTTGTTCATTTTTATCCTGAGAAGGTATATTTGGATTTATGACACTTTCCACTGAGGGCAAGAGTGGAGCTGACACATTCGCTAAATGAGCTGGGAAAATGGAAGGTGAGACGTGCTGCAACTCATTAGAACAAGTAGGATTCCCATTGGCTTTGGTCTGTGGTGTAAAAAATGCATTATTAGAGCTGCTCACCTGTGATGGCAAAAAATAAACAAACTTTCCATTATTTGGTGTATTTAAGTTGTTAGCTTTCTGACCCCTTTTGCTTTTGCGTTGCATTTTGAATGCTGCATACTGGTCGGGGTGTGCTGTCTTCATGTGTTTCCCAATACTCTGTGAAGAGTTATAGGTTCGAGTACATCCCTCAACCTGGCAACTGAATTTCTGAACTGGTGCTTTTGGAGGCACTGATGGAGTTCCTAAAGAATTACTGAGGTTGGGCTGTGGTGGAACAAATGTGATACTTTCTAATGTCTTCAGAGGTAAATTATAAAGACTGGACGATGTTTTAACATTACCTCCACATTCAAACTTGGCAGTTGGTAAATTGTTTTGAAATCCTGCCTGATTTTGCACAGAAAAGGTCATCAGGTTGTTCACTTGTCTTTCTAAGTTTTGTGGAGTAAGGTCATCTATTTTGAGAGCTTCCGAATCTACTAAAGAATTCTGAGTAATCTGGGCTTCATTAAAACAATCCTGTTCTTTTCTCTCTTGGAAACCTGTATGACACAAATCATTACAAGGATCTTCAACTGGTGTATGTAAGTTTGTGACCAGTGATTCACCAGTGCCTTGAACAGCTGAGTTTTCTTGCTTTCCAAAATTATCCTCGATCCCCTGATTGAGGGATACCTTAATGGACACAGCTACCTCACTGGCCTGAAGCAGAGGAGCAGGGGCAGGGTTTTCCAAACCATCTGGCAATGGTCCATCAGCTTGCCTGAGCTCTGAAGCAGAAATCTGGTCTTGTTTGGTCACAGGTGATTCTGCCTTGCTTTTATCCCAAGCATCACTTCTATCTGCTGGGAAGGTGTTTTCCATGTTATTTTCTGAAGGAAGCACAGATGCTTCTTTCTCAGTGTTCCCTTCTGCATTCTGATTCACTCTGGAAGGCTGAACAGAACCTCCAGATGCATTAAGTTGGTCTTCATGAGGCAGCACTTTTTCAGGAGTACTGTGATCATCCAGATGCTTTTCTAGTTCACTCTGAGAACGATAAACTTTACCACAACCTGTGAACTTACAAGTATAGGTATTATAATGTTGTGCTTCATGATCATATAGTAAATAAGCTTCTGAAAAAATTCTGCCACATTTAGGAAACATGCACTTTGCTCTGAAGACTTGATGTTCCTTTCGGTGGGTTAAGAGCTCTGCGTAACTATTAAAACCAGCCTTACATTTCATTTGTATACAGATATATGGTTTACTGCCACAGTGCATTTGTAAGTGATCATTGAGATGAGTAACACTTACAAAATGCCGTCTACAGTACTGGCAAATAACTTTTTTGCTTTGCATTTCAAGAAAGCGCTTGGCATCTTCATTATCCTTATGTCCCTTTACATGAGCAATTAAATTTTTAAAGTACTTAAAGCCCTTTTTACAAAACGTTACAGGGCAATTGAATTCATTAACAGGTACTGGTTTCTGGACTGGGATCACCTCTGGCTCATAAGATTTGTCTTTGTCATCAGTTTCATCATCTGAACCATCATTATCATTAAACACTATGAAGTCTGTTGAGTAGAGACTATTCTTCTTGATAGGCCGCTGTTCCTGCTTGGCCACAGCATTAGTCTTCTGATTCTCGTTGGTAGTTGTGATCTTAGGAGGCCTTCCCAACCTCCTTAATGGTTTCATAGCTGCTAGTCTCTCTTTACTAGATTGTTTAACATGCAATGTGACATGAGGGACAAAAGTTTCTTTAGAATTAAAGTTCTTTGCACATATGGGGCAACTGTAAATCCCATCTTTGTAATGTTTTTGAGCATGTCGTACTATTCGATGACCAAGGAATTCTTTGTCACACAGCACACAATACTGCATGTAGGCTTGCCAGTTCCTGAACCTAGCAGATATAAATCCCCTCTCTCTTAATTGTTTTATCTCTCTCTTTTTCTGCTTTTCATCACAAATGTCTCTAAGAAGGCCAGAATTAGCACCAATTCCACCATTCATGGAAGTTTCTTTACTCTCTTCCTGATAGTCTGCTACTTTCTCATAAACCTCACTGTCATTTAGTTCATCTATTGAAGATACAATGGATGCTTCTTCTCCCATTAATGCAAGACACTGTCGTTTTAAGGTTTTCCAATCCCAGAATTCTGGATCAAAGGGCCACTGAGTTTTCAATACAAGTAAGAGCTCACAGCGTAGAGAATTTGGTATTGGAAGATTCTCTTCATCATATTTCTGGTCTGGTTGGTTATACAACATTTCCACAGCATAATATGCATCTACTGTAGGCTCAATAAGAAATTCACTCAGTTGACAAGCACGTTTAACTTCCAGATCATCAGGCAATAAGCACGAAATGGTCTTGCAAATAGATATTTTCACTTCAGTATTTTCTGTAGATTCCAGGCGAAGAGCTTTTACACATAGTTCTATACAAGTGGCAAGTCCAGCCCCTTCAGTCTGTGAAAAAGCAAGTAAGAAATGTTATCTTAATTTACACTCATCAACAGATTCATGAATTTAGTAATTTTAAAACTGAGGTTTGCTTTTCTCAAATTTTGCAATAGCCAATATATGCAGATGCCCCTTCCAAAGCATTGTAGCTGTGTGTGTGTGTGTGTGTGTGTGCGCGCGCGTGTGTGTCTATGTGTGTAATGAACTGTAGAGAATAGTAGAAAAAGCATAAACGTTGGGAGCTAAGTTAAGACATGAGTATAAAATCATATAACGGCTAGGCAAACTTGGACATTATTTAACTTCTCTGACCTTTCATATAACAATATAAAATAGAGATGAAAACAACACAAACTTCATGAAACTGCTGTGAGCATTAATAGATATCGTGTATCTAAAGTAGTTGGTACAGTTTAGTGTCTGGCACACAGTAAGTGATCAATAAATGTCATTAACTTTATCACAAATTTCATTTCCTAAGTTTATATTTACAATCCTTCTGAAACAAAACCCTTAGTCCAATTACAAAACTGAGAATGTCCCCATAATTCCTAACTCATTAGTAATGAAAGGAGATTTTCACATTTAAGAGAATAAAGTTATCTGTTCCTTAATATTGGGAATTTTAGTTCTATCATAAATTTGAATGCCAAATCAGCTACCTCATGGCTGGACCATCTTTTTTTTTTTAAGATTATTTTTGATGTGGACCATTTTTAAAGTCTTTATTGAATTTGTTACAATATTTCTTCTGTTTTGTGTTTTGGTTTTTTGGCTGCGAGGCATGTGGGATCTTAGCTCCCTGACCAGGGATCAAACCCATGCCCCCTGCACTGGAAGGTGAAGTCTTAACCACTGGACCACCAGGGAAGTTCCTGGACCATCTTAAGAATTAGGAGTAGCAGGAGATGCAATAAACTTTTTTCCTTTTGAATTAGCATCTTGAACTATTATTATAATATAGCTGTAATAAAGGTAAGACTCATTTAAAAGATACAAGTAATGAAGAGATAAAAATGGGTTTTACAAGGCTAAAAGAGAACAAATATATGAAAAATAAGCCAGTCACAAGATGTGGTCACATTCATGGGAATGAAATATGTGTGACATAAGATCAAAGGGCAAGAAAGTCAAAAAAAGTCCAAGAAAGCTGAGAGGATCTGTATTTTTACAGGTTAAGAAGGAAATAAAATATTTTACTAAAACAGAAGCTTAGATTTGTGGGCCAAAAGGAAAGTGAGTGAAAAGAGGCTGAGATGCTAACTGGCCATCTTAATGTTACAAATACATTTGAAACCTTAAGAAATAAGGCTAACAAAACTATGTCAAAATTTTTATTCTTCTGAGTTTTCATCTTTGTGTGTGTCTGATTGAAAATTAAGTTTATAGGCAATATTCAGATCGTAAACTGGTTATGTAACAACTGTTTTTTAAGAGTTGAGTTTGAATTCACAATCTCCCATAAGTACAATGTGATTAAACAAGTAATTAGCCCATAAAAACCTACTTAATAATATCAGTTAATAAAAGTACTGATAGCACCAGCTTGAATTTATGAGTCACAGGAGCAGAAACCTAAGTGAGATCCATTCAGAGAAGGAACAGAGACTCATCCCCCTCTCTAGCACTGGCACACAGCAGGCAATCTTCTGAAAAATGCAAGGTTTTATCTTTGGTGTCCCCCTTTTCTATTCCTTTCCTCTGGCTGCCCAGTATCCTTGACCCAAAGCTACCCAAGGCTTACATGCTGATATTCCTTCCCCATTAACATCCCATTCAGCCCTTCCCTATCCACCCACAGCATTATGGCTTACCCTGCTTTAAAATTCTTAAATGGTTATTACCCGTGTCTTTCAGAATTAAATATAAACTTCTTAGCATGGAATGAATACAAAAGGGCCCTCACAGTCTGACCTATGCCTCATCTGGTCTAGCCGCATCTTTTATCTTTTCCCTATCCAAACAGCCTACACTCCAGGCAATGTGAACTGTAGTTCCCCAACTACACCATTCTCTCATGTCTTGATACAACTTGTGATACTGTAATATACTGCTAAGAAATATATATTTTGGTCTTCCCCCCCAGTTCCCACATGGCTCCTAAAACCTTTGTAATTTCCTAAGTAATAATAGCTATAGGGGCATCTTTTGTTACCAGCTTTTGAAATAGGTAAAATGAGTGGTTTTTGCTTATTTATAATAAGGCCCTTTCGATCACACTGGAGTTTATTAATGAGATGATTTCTGAAAGCCCCTAGATAACCACAGGCTGGGGGCTGTCAGGGGAACCAACCTGTGATCAGAGGGTTGAAACTTTCAGTCCCCCTCCCCTCCCTCCAAGGAGGAGAGAGAGGATGGAGGCTGAATCTATTACCAATGGCCAAAGAAACCTCCATAAAAGTCCATAAAGAACTCGGTTCAGGGGCTTCCCTGGTGGCGCAGTGGTTGAGAGTCCGCCTGCCGATGCAGGGGACGCGGGTTCGTGCCCCAGTCCGGGAAGATCCCACATGCCGTGGAGCGGCTGGGCCCGTGAGCCACGGCCGCTAAGACTGCGCGTCCGGAGCCTGTGCTCCGCAACGGGAAAGGCCACAACAGTGAGAGGCCCACATACTGCAAAAAACAAAACAAAACAAAAACAAACAAACAGAAAAAAAGAACTCGGTTCAGGGAGCTTCTGGGTTTGTGAACAAGTAGAGGTGGGGGAGAGTAGCTCACTCTCTCCCCCATACCTTGCCCTGTGCATCTCTACCATCTGGCTTTTCCTGAGTTGAATCCTTTCAAAATAAACCAGTAATCTAGCTGGTAAACTGTCTTCCTGAGTTCTGTGAGCCACTCTAGTAAATTAATCATATCTGACCAGAAAGTTGTGGAAACCTCTGATTTATAGCCAGTTGGTCAGAAGCACAGGTGATACCCTGGGCTCAAGACTGGTAGCTGACGTTGGGGGAGGAGGGCAGTCTTATAAGACTGAGCCCTTAACCTACGGATTCTATGCTATCTCTAGGTGAACAGTGTCAGAATTGAGTTAAATTGTAGGACACCCAGCTGGGATCCCGAGAATCAGAGGATTGCCTGGTGTGGAAAAAATCTCCACACACTTGGTCATCAGGAAGTATTCAGTAAGTAGTGAACAGAGGAGAAAACAGTATTTTCTTTACACTACCTTTCATTCTTTTTCTGTTACTAGGAACACTCTCCCTCTCCAGCTTTGTCTGGCCATCACTATTTGAGAGTCTAAACAGACCAGTGGGTTAGAGGGCCCTCTTCTTTTATTCAATCAGCACCTACTTTACACCAGGCACTATGCTCAGCAATGTGCTCTCCCTCTCAGGAGTCTTGATATCCCGCTATATTTGAAAGACCCATATTACACTGCAACTGTTAGTGTGTCTCCATCAATAGATATGAGATCCTTAAGGACGGGGCTATATTTTTCAACACTCGGACTTCAGGGGTCTAGGAAAAAGCATAAATAAAATGATGAACCAAGCTATCTGCTCCATTTCCTTTGCAGATCTCAAATAGAGTTTAAGAAGGAAACAATTATTTTAGGTAACATGTGAGCAGCTGGGCAATAGTTTTCAACAACTCCTGGAGTTTTGGGGAGAAAAGTGGGGGGGGCACCAGTTAACCCAAATCATCAACCTTGAGGCTAAATTTCATCATGTAAAAAAATGAGGAGTTACACTAGAACGCAGTCACTACAACATAACTTTAAGGTCTCATGTTTCATAGTCCTAAAACAATAATCATCTATGATTCTACTTTTAAGATAAAACCTCTGTTTGATCAGATTTCAGAAAATAAAAACAAAGGGAGACATTTTATGCAATGGGAAACAAGATTTTGGGGCAGAGCAATTACCACACTGCACATTATCCTGCTCCCCTGGACAACTTTCCCAAGCTATTCACGCTTTAAGTGCTTTTTTTTATGTGCTTTACTTCTGAGCCCAGTCTCTCTAGAAAAGCACTACTCAACAGAACTGTCTGCAGTGATGGACATGTTCTTTATCTGTGCTGTTCAATATGGTAGCCACTAGTCACATGGAGCTGAGCACCTACAATGTGGCTACTGTAACTGAAGAACGGAATTTTATATTTTACTTAACTAGCCGTAAGTGTCTGATGGCTACCGTAATGGACAGCGTAGCTCTTGTCCAAGATTTTTCCCCCCTCTCCAACAAGTTCTCCTTGTGAGCAGGATGTAAGGTTGAGGGAGGAGAGTCCCTGTTGCCTAACCTCCTCAATTCCATGGATTAAGAAATGAAATCCAAAGTGGTTAAGGTTACCAGGTGGTCAACAACAAGTCAAGATTTATACCCAGTTTGTCTGGCTTCTAGTTTCAAGTTCCATCTACTTTGCCATGCTGCTCTTTAAGTTAGATATAAAGTAAGTGGCACAACCTATATTTTAAAATTACATAGTAATTTTCTAAGAAACATTGTTAAGTTTATCTTTTAACTGCAGCGCTACGACATATAAAATGAAAAAGCAGGATGAGTTAACGAGGTTGATAAAGAAAAACTGGAAAGCAGAAGGACTCATTCCTGTTCTTTACTCCTGAAAATGAAGAGAAATTATTTCAGGAGAAAAATAGCAAAGATACATGTAAGATTTATTGACCAGCTATAGATCTTAAAAGATATTTTTTAAAAAGAATAAGAATGTCTTTTGGTTTCTACTTTCAAAAACAAAATTATACATTAATTAAAAATACTTCTTGGGCTTCCCTGGTGGCGCAGTGGTTGGGAGTCCGCCTGCCGATGCAGGGGACACGGGTTCATGCCCCGGTCTGGGAGGATCCCACATGCCGCGGAGCGGCTGGGCCCCTGAGCCATGGCCACTGAGCCTGCGCGTCCGGAGCCTGTGCTCCGCAACGGGAGAGGCCACAACAGTGAGAGGCCCGCGTACCAGAAAAAAATTCTTGCCATGTTACATCCCGGTTTTCAGGGATTCCTAAGACCTGTCTGGCATACCATTCCATGCAGTGCTAGCAACTCTGGAAAGTGACTTCCGTGTACATTTAAAGGGGAAACCAAGTGCATCCTACAAGGGTTACTATAAGAAAAATTAATTCTGTGAAAGTTGGATTCTGATTTTTGCTAATAGATAAATGGAAACACGCCATCTCTGCTCATCACTTCCCTTTTGAATTGTGTCTAATCTACTGTTTAATCCATCTATTAAGTGTTTTCATTTCTATGACTATGTTTTTGTATTTCTAAAGGTTCTTTTGACTCTTTAAAATCTGCTTGGTCATTTTTATAGGACCTCTCTTTCTCATACTTCAATTCCTTATTTTATATCTTTAAATATATGTCTTTTATAATTTATCTGATAACTGTATTATTTAAAGTATTAGGCAAATAATTCTATCATTCTTTCTGTCTACTGAAATTCATTCATGTCAGATTGTTTCATATGTTTAATAGAGCTTGATGGTTAACTTATTTATGCCTTTAAATATATGTAATTTACCATTTTTATCCTTGCATGTTTAACCCTATTGTTAGTTCTCTCTGCTAAAATTCCCTCATGGCAGACTGTTCTATGTTTTGTAAATCTTGATGGTGAACCCATCTTAAGAAGGGTTTTATCTAAGAATCCTGTACTGAAGGTATGTCCCTCCAAAGCAGTTCTTCATTTGCTTCTGCCAGGGATCCCAGGCATTACCAGCCCAGGACTCCAACCTTACCTTCTTAAATACTACTTATGTAAGGGAGCAAAATCTGTCACCACCAAATGTGTCTCTTTGACCTGAGGATTATGTTAGGCTGATTACTTTTAAGAAACAGAAGACTAAGAAGTTCCTCCTGTTACCCGTCACCCCTACCTGTTACTGCCTAAAAGAATTTAGACAGAGGGCCTGTTCCTGGAATAGAGCTGTCACCAGAGATCTCTGCAAAGAATATGGACTAGGAGTGGTGGGGAGAAACTCTGCAGGGCCTGGAGATCAGAGTCCACCATGTCTGATAGTCTCTGCATGGCCCAGCATGCCACTGGTTTACCAAACACTGCTTTTCCATCTTCAAGTGAATTGCCTTCCTCCCCTCTGAAGCCCTAAACCACTACGCCCAACATCTTCCTGTCTTTAGCTGAAGATGGTATTTAAGGTGAGAGTTTCGGCCATTTTGACGAGTTACTCAGTTTTCCTGGGTCTCTCCCATGTATACATGTTATTAAACTTTTGCCTGATCTTCTCTTGTTAATCTGTCCTGTGTCAGTTTAATTCTTAGACCAGCCAACATAACTAAGAAGAAAAGGGAGAGGAAAAGGTCTTCCTCCCTGACACTCACTTGGTGTGGGGATTCCTGGTTATATGGCAGGGTAAATGTGGACCCCAAATCGTGTGAGGGCAAACCTATGGTTACAATTTATTAGGGAAAACATTTCCCTCCTCTGACCCACAGTCCAGTCGGACATGCACACGGTTCCCTATCATCACCTGTGTTACATAGTATAATATTTTTCTAGTCCACTTTTCAATGAAATCATAGTACTTCAAAAGTTGGTGGAGGGAAGGACGGGAACACAGAACTCAGTTCTAAATCCCCAACTTGAAAGGGCCCAAGATCCCATCTCTTGTCTTATCGCTGTGTGGATATAAAAACTCAAACCCCTTAGTAACATACCCCAATCCTCACCAGGGTAGGAGAACCCTAGCATCAGCTCAAATTTCTACTCCAGTTTTTAGGTTTCTCTTCTTTTTGAGCCTAGGGATTTCCCCAATATGCTTGCAATCTCAGCTGCTATACATTAAGAACAATGTTTGTTTTATTTTATCAAGTATTTTTGGGTCTTTTGTAGAAGGATTTTTAGATACCGTAATCTGCCAGACTGCTAGCAAAGGAAGCTATCTCTATATTTCTCTTTACCCTTTCTAAATTTCTATAGAGCCAAATTATCAAAATAGTATAACACATAGCAGTAAAAATTGTGGAATGATAAAATGCAAGTATTATGTATATTGCTTTTCTCCAGGCTAAGAGCAAGCCCCTGGCTCTCATTTGCATTTTTAAGTTTCTCTGTATCAAGTATCATCAAGGACTAATAAGAAAATCAATGTTCAAAGAACTAAATGAAATAAACAAAAATCACTGGAAGAGGTGCCAAAATAATAAAGTCTTTTATTAAAGGTAATTTATATATTTGAAATTAAGATAAGATACCTTGATCATTCTTACCTCTGAATTAATAACTTTAATCAGGAAGAAAATGTGATATACCGTCTTGGTTAACAAAGAAAGTTGACGACATCTTTCTAGGTACACCTGTATAGATGGTTCTACTCTTTGCTGTAATTTACTCCAAAAGAGAGTGAGTTCCCTTAAAAAAAAGAAAAAACGTAAAAAAGTAAGCTGGAGCTATAATGTAAAATCATGAACATGTCAGGCTAGTAATTACTTGTGAAATTAAAACTGGTTATAGACTCCAATTCTATATGTGGAATGAGGTTTAAAAGAAAAAAATATCAATTTCTAAAGACTTATTAAATAAAAATCAAGATATGACTTATCATTTTACTGATTTAGATTTCTGAATCTCAGAGAAGCACTCACTACCTTTTACTAGGAAAGCATCTGACATTTAAACAAGTTATACAAATGGTAACTTTGGGCCACATCTGAACTTTAAAGTAATAAGAAAGTGCAAAGTGTGTGTGTATATATAAAAAGCTTCAATGGCATAATGATTTTTAAAAAGCACTTAATTTTTATCTAACTTAAATTTAAATTATTAGATAATGTTAAGAATCAAGGATGACACAGAACCCAGAAGAAAATAACTAATCTGTGCCACAGCAGTGAAAAAATAAAATAAACTTTGAAAAATAAACTTTGAAATTTATTTCAAATGCAATTACACTATATTTTCTTAGAAAGTAATCCTATTGAACTGATGAATTTTCCTCCTTTTACCTATTGTCCTATCTCTCTTCTGTCCTCCACAGTTAACTTCCACAAAAATCTTCCTGGCTTCAACTTCCCCTCTCAAGTATTCTCCTCCATACAGGCCTTTCCTATTAGTTCCTCAGATTCCACTCCTAGAAACTGTGCCCTTTCCACCATCCACTTGAATAACTTGCTCATTTACTGGATTTTAACCTCCATGTTGAGGACTTCAAAATCTGTCTCTCCAGTCTTGACCATTTTCACCTCTCTAGTTCTTTATAAGACCTCCCCACTTTGATCTCTTTTGAAACCTGAAACTTAATATATGAAAAAGATGATTAACATTCTTTCCAGTTCACCCTTCTTCTAATTTAAGGCATCATTATCACTGATCCTATCTATCAGCCTCTGCTTTTTACTATCCTCAAGACTGTTATCTTCAACATTTCTCTCACCCCACCCCACATCCACAGGAAACCTTCCTAACTTCCCAGCTGGACTATTTACTGGCTTTCTAGTTGATTTTCCTATCTCAGCTCAATTCCCTGTACTGCCACTTCCTACTCCCAACTCGCCCTCACTGTTCAGGCTCCAATCCATTCTCAACTGTTAGTCTTAAACAGTGTTTCTTGAACATGAACTTCTATTTTGCCCCCTTCTACTAAAGGCTTTTAATAGACTGCTTTTGCTTTTCATATAAAACCCAGACTTTGATGCCTTTTGTAAACCAATATAACACATTAATTTCTTAGTCATCATTAATATTTGTCATATAGAAAACCTACTTGTCCTCAATAAATACGTTATTTATTCTCCCTTCAGAATCCTTCTACCTGCCTTTTATATCAATCTTCTCTGTATTACATATACAATTTTTCCTTCATAACTGAGCTCAACTGTTCAGAAAACGTTTATAAACTTTAGTCTTTTTGATTATACAACCATTTATTTAGCTTGCCTGTTCTATATTCACTTATATGACGTGTGTCACTTGGTAAACATCCTTAAATATCAGAACGTTGTAAACTAAATTTTCTTTTGTTTTTCCACAATACCAACACAACACTGAAGACTAATAATGCTGTCGACTGACCAGATAAATTGTCAGTTTTAGCTAACACTAACTTAAGACAGTTGATCTTAAGTTTTTTGAGTTAACTGAAGTCATCATCTCTGTTAGCTGTATCCTCCCAAAGGATTATATATAACAGGTTTGCCCACTAGGAAATGTACCATGAAGTTAGTGAAGTAGAATGATACCTCACAGAAATGAACTATATTTCTATATATAAATGACTAGCAGCTAGTTATGTAGTAAAAAAGTCTGCAATATGCAGAGCAAAAATATACACATTAAATCAGAGGTTGATTACATATCTGAAAAAATTTTTATTGTGGCATTAGACATAAGCCCTTCTTTCATCTTCCAACATTTAAAAATTAATCATAATTGATCGTTATATGATCACTGCTGGTATACTAAGGAGTTGTGTGGTCCTTAATATAAAGTTTTTAAAGTTATAATACGAACTACTTGATAATCAGTTTGCACAGCATATAATATCTGAAAATAAGCTTTTTGTCTTTGTAACACTAAAAAGATTTTTAAAAATATGTTCTTAAGCTATCTGCACAACCTATCCTGTAATCTTATTGAACAAACTTCTCCTTTCAAAATAAAATCAACTCACCAAGCACAGTACATATCTCCTTGTTGAAGCTGACGTGATAAAAATGCAGTACATAAGACAAGAGCATTTTTTTCATCACCCTCAGATTCTAAGTTACAGATCATTTCTAGGGCATCTTTGCAATCAACTTCTGAAATCTACAGGGAAAGGATACAGAAATATGCCATAAAATGGTTTTATGTTAGAATATACAGTAATATACAATTTTTATTAGATATTTACAGATCATTTTCATCAGTAAAACCTCATTAACTCATACACTATCAATTCACAGTTTGTCATGACTAGGCTGCAGTTTAAAGAAATCATCTTTCTTCAAGTCAGAGAACCAACGATTTTCAAGACCTTTATAAGCATTCATTTACATGTAAATAACTAATGCTAATTATAAGCAACCTCTGCCCATTAAATCAGGTCTATAATACTGAAAAAGAAAAGCTGCTACTTGTATTTCTTCCCCTTTATCCAGTAATTTAAAAAGCATTAGAATCAGCAAAAAGAAAGAAATGTCTACTGGATATAGACTAAAAAAACAAAGTGTCTATTTATTGGAGGGAAAAAAGTATAGTATGAAACATTTTATGTAGCTATACCACTTTTAAATGAAGCTCACCTCAGTTTTCTATAAATCTCCATTATTTTTCTTTTCATATAAATTCATTCCATCTCAAAGCTTGTCAACAGTCATGCATGCATAAGTATAACCTAGATGAAGGCAACTTGCTTCATTTAATTATGCACTTACATCTAATGCTTATTTTTTTAAATTAAAATTTATAACCTCATTACAATGATTTACTACATAAAACAAACAGAATTTACCTATGATCTCTACAAGTATTTGCTGTAAGATAAGGATCTGACAAACAGCACACAGTCACAAATCACTGGTGTTCCAAAGAATTAGAAAGATTAATTCCAACATGGCACAACTGACAAATGGCAAAAATAATTGAAGATTAATACAGACCACTAGCACCCATGTACCACAGAGGTAACTATACACCTCCTTGTTGACCTTCTACGTCTCCTCATTACTTTTTGAGTACGGGAAAAGTGTGTGTGTGTATGTGTAAAATGTAGCATATTTAGGAGTAAACAAGTGTCTGAATGGGAATGAGGGTAATCTTGAGGTTGATCTTTGATAATGAGGATAACAATTGCATGGGGATAGATTCAGAGGTTCCATTTTATACATTACACTGAGCTAGAAAACACTAAGGTAAGAAAAGACCCAATTCCGAGTCTATGTGTTTAACAACAATGATTTCTTAAAGGAAGTATGAAGTTAGTGTCAGAGTTATGACTGAAACCTAAGTCCTGGAACTCCCTGGCACAGTACTCTTTCCACTACTCCTCTGTCTGCCTCTTTCTTACAAATCTTTATCTCTAAGTGACCCTATGTAAACAAACACAAAAAGGGCTGAATATATATTTATACAATTAATATTTTCAAATATCTACAATAAGTTAAATGTATTGTTAGACATTTTATATGTTATTATTTAATCGTAACTTTTCTACTAGGTAGGTATCATTAACATTTTATACATAAGATGTCAATAAACACAGTAAACAGCAGCTACTATTATTATTCATTTATTTGTGCCAGCTTCTTCAGAAATAGCATTGTTAGTCAACATGATAGCTTGCCTGGTAAATACTACTTCTTTTTAGAGATAAGGTTCAGAGAGGTTAAGTTACTTGCTCAAAGTTACATGCTTAATTAGCACAGTCAAGATTTCAACCCAGGTCTCGCTTCAAAGTCTGTGCTCTTTCTAGAATTCTACATGCACAAGCATACTGAGGGTCTTTCTTACTAAATATTGATTTTACATGTTCAGGTTTAACAAAAATTCTTACATCTTGAAAGTCTGATTTATTTTGAATCAAATATTTTTTTGTTGTTCTTCTAAAACCTAAGCCATTCTTATTGAATTCTCATATAATGCAAAATGTGTACATTATATATAAAGAAAGAAATTTATTTTCCCAATGATATTACCTATATTAGCTTATACTTAATAATTTAAAATATAGGGCTTCCCTAGTGGCACAGTGGTTTAGAGTCCACCTGCAGATGCAGGGGACACGGGTTCGTGCCCCGGTACAGGAGGATCCCACATGCCACGGAGCGGCTGGGCCCATGACCCATGACCGCGGAGCCTGCGCGTCCAGAGCCTGTGCTCCGCAACGGGAGAGGCCACAACAGTGAGAGGTCCGCATAACGCAAAAAAAAAAAAAAAAAAAAAAAAAAATGTATCTATGTAAGGTAGCCTCTATACATTTATCCACATATACACAACCTATCAACTGAAACATCTGCTATATTCAATAATACAGAAAACCTCACTGTTTTATAGGTATACTAAGGAAACAATTTTACTATGTGCTATTTGATAGCCTTCATTCCCGATTTGCCACTAGATGTCCCACTTGAAAAAAATAGGACACTAAAGAGAAAATGAAACCTAAACTAATAAATGGCTTAACTAAAACTGTGCAAGTGAAATACAGGTCAAATTTAGCCATCAATGAGCAAGAATTATTTTTTAAAATCCAAGGCAGCATAAAGTAAGGATTAGCAATATATTACCTATATAAGAACTATTTATACATTACAGATAGCTATTTTGTATTGCTCTGAAAAATGAGTAAAAATCTAATACCAGAAAATTTAGAAATATGAGTAAAATTTTTAAAGTCAATTAAAATGATCTGTTTGTTAGAGATATACTATGCTAAATCCCTTTGTAAAGCATAAAAATCATTTCAAAAATGTGAATGACTTCCATGTTTTAAAATGGCTCTTTCTGTAGGATTCAAAAAATATAGAACACTTCATCAATATTTTACATACATTTACCAAGTGTACTTTTAAAATGTATTGGCTTTAACATATTTTAGGAATAGTCTTGCTTATCAAAATGAAATTGCTTTCCATCTAGAAAGGTACTTAAATGGTAAACCTGCCACATTAAAATAATTAGCTACTTTTTTTTTTTTTTTTTTTTTTTTTTAATACTCTCAGCATAGCAAAATCTTAGGCTAGGGGCTTCTCTGGTGGCGCAGTGGTTGAGAGTCTGCCTGCCGATGCAGGGGACACGGGTTCATGCCCCGGTCCGGGAAGATCCCACGTGCTGCGGAGTGGCTGGGGCTGTGAGCCCATGTCGCTGAGCCTGCGCATCTGGAGCCTGTGCTGTGCAACAGGAGAGGCCACAACAGTGAGAGGCCCGCGTAGTGCAAAAAAAAAAAAAAAATCTTAGGCTAGATTTAAAAGACAAATAATTTATAGTGTTAGGAAAGAAAAAAACTTCATATACTGTTTATGGGAGTATACACTGGCATAATCTTTCTTTGGATGGCAGTATGGCCCTATTTATTAATTTAAGATGTGTAGGTTCTTTGATCCAGCAACTCCACTTACAGAAATTTATCCTACCAGTATACCCCTAAGAAGAATGAAAGGATGTATGGACAAGACAACAATTTAAATGTCCCCTAGTTTGGCTAAGATATTATTACAAATCTATACTATGGAATTATGCAGTCATGAGAAAGAATGAGGTTGATCTATAAGAAATGATACGGAGGGGCTTCCCTGGTGGCGCAATGGTTGAGAGTCCACCTGCCGATGCAGGGGACACGGGTTCGTGCCCTGGTCCGGGAAGATCCCACATGCCGCGGAGCGGCTAGGCCTGTGAGCCATGGCCGCTGAGCCCGCGCGTCCGGAGCCTGTGCTCCGCAATGGGAGAGGCCACAACAGTGAGAGGCCAGCGTACCGCAAAAAAAAAAAAAAAAAAAAAAAAAAAATGATATGGAAAGATGTCCAAACTAAGAGGAGGAAAAGTGACCAGCAGCCAGGGTATGTGTAAGTATGTTTGAAGTGTGTGTGTGTATATGTAAAAATATCAGAAATATCAAATTTCACACTTAATGATTAGTCAGAGGAGTATTAAATGGAGAAATAATGGTTAGAGAGACACAAGGTAGATTTTACTTTTTTAACATCTATGTTTATTTTGACGACAAAACCAATAGAAATACTGGATATAAAATAAACAATGCTAACTTCATTTTTACACCTACACCAAGAATCCAGGCCAAAGTCCATTCCTTCTAGAGAAGCCAGATAAACATTCATCTCAGTCCCATTCCTCTGCTGCCTCTATCACACTGAAAGGGTCCTGAGAAATAGTCAATCCCTGTCTACTGGCTCACTTGGACAAGGATTTCCTCAAAAGGACTATAGATCCAGACCATGGCTGACTCCTTCCAATATCTATTCCTGCCTACTCTAAGGAATGGGTAAAAACCTCAAATGTTTACAAGAACCAGACAGGTAAAGTGAATGTTTGAAGTGGGTCATGTAGCATACCTCTTCTGCAGGGGGCAATGTCTGGGCAATTGTTCCAAAGTGATTACCTTGGGGCAGAAATAATGAGAGAACTTATTCCACTTGGAACAATGAAGAACCAGTTTCTTTATGTTTGTAATAGAAACATAAAAGAGTAATCAAACAATCTCTAAGCAAAAAGGGATTTTTAACAAGGAATGTGTAGACTTACACATATCCCATCCCGTTCTACACTATGTGATCTAGTTTTGTCCCTGGGGTGGGAAAGAGACTTGAGCGAACTCTGCTTAAAGAATATGAAATATCTTAATTCCACCTGCTTAACAAGAGAAGGAAAAAATAATTTCATATGACATCAGAGATACCCAGGGTCTTCAGAGAGAATTTTTCTGGGGCTCTCCCAGAGCAGGCTGGGCTGCTGGTACTTAACTCTGGATAATTAGTCCAAAAGGGAATTTAGGTTCAGTATTGCAAGATTTTTTGATTATTCAAGACAGCTAGAAATAGAGATTTTTCCTGGAGATTACAAATTCATAGTCTTCAACTTCAAACAGGACTTTCAAAGTTAACCTAACCACCCTGTCTTTAGATAGATTCCTACTAGAAGGTATGCTTCTTTAGGGTAGGACCTATGCCTTACTTTTAAACCCCCTCAGTGTTTAGACAGCACACATCTCTTACTTAATAAAATCTGCTGAAGGAAGGATGGACGGATGGACAGATTGACTTAAGGGCTGGAACTGAACTGATAATGAAAACTTCAGTGGAGCTGAAAAATATCTAAAATGCAGCATCACAATAACTAATTTATTTAAAGACTAAAAAACAATGTTACACACATTTCAAAGGCTGTTATCCCAAGAAACTTGATACAGCTGCCAATGAACTTGTCTACAAAGTTATCCTGAACTAATAAGAAAATTTCTATCTTCTATTTAGCTCCTGTTATACAGCAATTAAAAAGCCATTACCTGAGACAAAAGAGAAATATTAAAGAAAATAACAGCTAAGGTCTAAACTAATGATATCTCCCCTAAGCTAGAGCCCTTGGCTCTACTCCACCCGGCCTAGAAATTACCAGGCATCACTCTCCCAGTGTCCTCATTATCCTCAACATACACAACAGGCTTATTTCAAATCTCAGTCCAAGGCTATCATCTTCCTCTTAATTTTCTATTCTCAAGAAAAGTCAATCACCATTATAATTACAACCTCTAACCTCATGTGGGCATTTAGCTTTCTGTCCGAGGTTATCCTCCTTCTGGACTCTGATTACAATCTCTCTCTGACTACTCAGGGGATCATGCATGCTCTGTTAACTGTCTTCTCTGTTGTTTATCTCAGCTTTTCCCTTTGTATATCCTAAAATCTGTCCCACAATCCCTTTGTTCTCCATTCTCTATTGCTCTGGAGTCGAAAGATATGTATATTAGAGATATAAGACACATATACATTAAATGTTCACACAACACTGTCCAATGTATTATAGTTTTATCTATACTCTTTATATACATATTCCCTGTTTTTTTGATCAACAACTTTCAATTCTCCTACCCTGTCTCCAACTTCATTTTGGAATTATGAGTCCTCCAACTGCAAAATTCCCATTTGGATCATGATTCTACTTTTTGAATTCTGTAGTATAAAATACACAAATACATGAATACTATGCTTTATGCCAACTAGAAGTAAAAAAAAAAAACAGAATCACCTGTCTTACAAAGAAAAGTTTTACATTAAATACGCAAATAAAATATTTATATATAAAGAGAGAAAGATATATATATATATATATGCCTTCTACTGGTTCTGTTTCTCTAGAGGAACCCTGACCAATACAGTATTGGAGAGGGGGAGAGAGAGGGAGAGAGAGAGAGAAAGTATTCCTAGTGGGAAGTCATATAAAGTCATTTTTTCTAGCCAGTTAGAAAAAAATCTGCAAGTGTCTTGAAGTCAGGTAAAACTGAAATTAAGGCCCAAACACTAGCAAATATAAACATCCTAACTAAATTAAGCTACCACCATCTTTCCCATAATTTAGCCAAAGCAGTTAAAAGAGCCAAATTATTTAAAATAGAAGCCAGGTGAAACATTTACGTATCACTCTGAAAGCTGCTTAGAATCACTATCTAAGAGCACACCCCATATTTAAGACTGACAACAATGGCTCTTCACTAAGAGAAATGGAAGTCAAAGACATTCTAATCTAATTAAAAATTATTTTCTTCACTTTAAAAAATAATTACTAACAAAAGAAAACATACTCACCTCTTCGATTAACTTTTCATTTGGTGATGATGTACAAAGACAGACAAGGTAAGTTTGCTTAAAACTACCTTTTGTACCAATCTCTGGATGGTCAGAACACAGCTTTGCTAGAGCAGTTGCTTGACTTAACTGATCTGTTTTGATTAGATGTTTAATTCTCATATCCAACAAGATGGGACCCTCAAAAGCTAAAAATTCATTCACTTTAAAAAACAAGACATAATAGATTATTAACATTTGGTAATAGTTCATTTGCAATACAAATACTTACAAGAAATATTTTTTTAAAGCACAGAAACTAAAACTCTTTTTTGTTGTTGTTGCAGTTTCCTATTACTCTCAGGCTATCACAAAATACCTGACCTTATAAGCAGAAGGAGTTATGCTGCTAACTTTTTAGAGTTGCATTAAATATTTTTGCCCCTGAAAGTACCATTTACAATGAGGTGAGTTAAATTCCTGATTATAAAAATAACTTTACATTGAATTCTGAAACTGTTATTAAAATTATACTAAATTCTTTTCCCCACAGCATTTATTCTTGAATACCAGGCGTTAGCATTTCTAGAAATCTGCAGAGTTAGGATATTACACACTTACATGGGAAACCACAAAAGGATGTTTGGATATTCAAGAAGATGAAATTCAGCTAATATTGTGTTCAATACCGTTAATGTATTTTTCATTTTACAAAGGTGAAGTCTATCTTGCCTTAATGAGTGTTGTAGAACAAATTTAAATATCTACGGAAAAATAAATAAGGGGGTGGGGGTAGTCTGCTGAAAGTTCTGTGGGTTTTTAAAATACCAATCAACAAACCTCAACACTTGCTTAAAACCCACTAATGCATAATTAATTTCTGTTCTGTTGAAATCTTAAATTTCCTAGTGCTTATTTGATCAACTACAAATAAAAATTTAACTTTTTTTTTTGGTGAAGGAGATTTTAAATTTTAACAAATGCAAATTTAAGTTTTCTTTACCAGGATGAAAATCGTGTTTAAAAATTTACTTGGTGATGGCTAGCTGGAAACCTTTGGAAGGCTTTCAGTAATAAAATTTTAAATGCGCTATAAACACTATAAAATACACAATTTCTCACTTGTGAACAGACTGGAAGACATGTCTAGTGAGTAAGTTGTGGGTTAGAAGATGGAAAATAAGAGATGTTCTTCCCTTCTTTAAATATCCTTTCCTACCCTCTAGTACCTTTATTTTTTAGATCTAACTGTACTCCACTATGAAAATACTCTTCTATAAAATAGTATGATTATGGCTCCTCCGTATTAAAACCATGAGCATGTGAGCAATTTAACATAGGATCACAAATTTCATCCTTTTCTTGAAGTCTAGACCTTTGTATCTGCTACTCTCTATTCTTTACATATTAAACTAAACCAAAAAGTATAAAGACTGAACACAGATAAATAACACTATCTGCATAATCCTCTGGTGCCTCTGATGATATGTCTGACATATACAGGGCATTACTTTTCTTTTTTTAATATGACACGATCCTGGTTGTAAAGATTTTCAATGACAACTTTAAGGAAAGAGAGTTAAAGTTATTCCGGCTATAAGTCACAGACTTTAAAATACAGCTTGAGTTTCCAGGAAACTCTAGCAATAAAAAGTCTGGGAATTATTTCAAATACTCCCACAAAAACTCATAATCAACAAACTCTGATGATCATGGCAAAGACATTATTTAAAGGTGGCAAGTTTTTTAACAAAACTAATGACAATCTTAACAGGAGGAATTTCAAATAGTCCCTAAAATCTCAAAGAGCAGCATGTATAGTTAGAACGACAATTATACAAAATAATTTCTGTACTAACAAGTATAGCAGAATATATGCTATTATTATACATTCCAAAAGCATACTTGTGTGTGTGTGTTTTTAAACAATGGGAAACCTTTGCCACACTTAGGACAAAATTGATTTCAAAGAAATACAGAATATTAGAGCAGAAGGAACTTTATAGATCATTTTGTCCAGCTCCATCATTTGGCAGATGAGTAAACTGAGGCTCACAGAAGGCAAGTGACTTTCTAGGGTCATAAAGCCAGTTAATGACAGAACCAGGACCAGAATAATGGGGTCTTGCAACTTCCACCTTAACACAGTGGTGTGATGAGAAAAAAATAAAAATTCTTATTTAACTAGTGTGTCTACTAGTTATCAGAACAGCACTACATAGCAGTAAAGAGCTGTGAAGTAGCACTGGCTTTTAAAGGAAAATAATAATGTATTCTGAAGCTCATGTTTCAAACAGATCAAAATTAGATTACATTCAACAATACTCAATTCAGAACTTCCCCCTCAGGGGAGGGAAACTCACTCCCCTCACTTTTCTCCATTTTTCTTTTATGCTTTCCTTGTCCCAATTCCTCTGTATCTTTCTCTATTTCCCTCTACTCCAGGACATGTTTTCCTTACAGAGTTATAATAGCACATCAAAGACTACCAGATTTATGAAAAAGGTTTTGTTATCTTTATCCTTGAGTACCTAGTCACATCAAATTTCACTCCCTACCCTGCTTTACCCATCCCCATCCCAGAAAACGAAAAAATACCTTGAATTTTACTTGTGTAGCCTTTTTATCTACTTTGTCTGTATTTATGTACTTGGGGGAAAAAAGCAGGCTTACTACATTCAAGCCTATCGAGAGCTGGATGACATAAAATGGCAATGTAAATGAATGATATTCAGCCAGTTCAATTAAGAAAGTAATAATGGCCTTCTTCCCATAAAATGCTACTTACATAATAGTAAAAAAGAAAAACATGGAAGATAATTTTAAATATATTACAATATATAAGTTGAATATTTGTGATAAATCTTTACCCAAATATTAACTGATCACGTACCACGCACCAAAACTTAGGACTAGGTCCTGGATTCCCCCACAAAGTGGAGTCAACCTGTTTACTGGGTGTATATCTCCACACTTAGATTTGCTCACAATTCCCCTTGCAGTATCTCCGGGTAGCTGTTTCACAAGCATCTCAAACTCTGCATACAAACATCTCTATACCACAGTATGTAGTAACTCAGCCCAGAACTAAGAGTTGGCATTAAAGTTCTTCTCTTCTGCCTCCTCCTCATCCTAACCTATAATCCACCATATAATCCTGTCACTTCTAACTCCTAAGTACTCAATCCTATTCATTTTTCTCCATCCCTATGCCAACCACTCACCCCCACCTCCCAGCCCAAATCATTTATCTATCAGACCACTTTGTTGCACTCTACTAGTCTTCTGCAGCCACTCTTACTCTTTCCATCACATCTCCACTAGGATGCAGGGTGCCTTTTCTTTTTCCTAAAGCACATGCTGGACTGTCTTCTCCTAGTTAAAACCCCCAAGTGGTGTCCCTTTGACTTCAAAGGGTAAATTCCAAAATTACCATCATGGCCTACATGAATCTGCATCATCTATTCCTTTTTAAAAATACAATTTATATTCTCTCTTAAAATTTATTCAGCAAGATCGATTGGGCAAGAAATAAAAGGCATCCAAACTGGAAAGGAAGAAATAAAATCATCTGATTGCAGATGGCATAATCTTATAGGTACAAACCTAAAGATTCTACCCCAAAAAACAAAAAACTATCAGAACTAATAAACGACGTATCTAAAGTAGTCAAAGTCATAGAAACAAAAAATAGAATGTTGATTAACCAGGGGCTGGGAGTGAAGGATGGGGAAAGGGGGGAGTTGTTGTTTAAAACAGGGCTTAATTTTGCAAGATGAAAGAGTTTTGGAGATCTGTTTCAAAACATTATGAACACACTTAACACTACTGAACTGTACACTTCGAAATGATTAAATGGTACATTTTATGTTGTTTTTTTACCACAAGAAAAAAATGCATTAAAAATCAACTCAGCATTGTTAGACAAAAAATTCCAAATTCAGAAATTTAATAAAAACATAACACTTTAAGCTCTACATCAGTGGTTCTTAACCCTGGCTGTACAATTATCTCGACTTCTAAAAAGTACTAATGCCTGGGGCTCAAATCCAGAGACTCTAATTTAATTGGTCTGTGGTAGGCCTCCAGCACTGGTATGTCTAAAAAACTCTCCAGGCAATTTAAGCACTGCCAGGATTAAGAACTACTGCTCTAAGGTAACTATATTTCAGTGTTCAAATTAACAGTTAGGGATAGTCTTAATCTTCACCTGACCTCTCACCTTTTCCTGGAAGAACAAGCTACATACACAATAAATAGAATTTTCACTTGAAGATTTCAGAATTTCTTAAATCATGTTGCTTGCTTTGTCATTAAGTCATTAAGTTATGATCATAACTGATTCTTTGACATGACTGCTATAAATCAGAATTTTTAAACATTAAAAAAATGTTCCATGGGGGCTTCCCTGGTGGCGCAGTGGTTGAGAGTCCGCCTGTCAATGCAGGGGATGCGGGTTCGTGTCCCGGTCCGGGAGGATCCCACATGCCGCGGAGCGGCTGGGCCCGTGAGCCATGGCTGCTGAGCCTGCGCGTCTGGAGCCTGTGCTCCGCAACGGGAGAGGCCACAACAGTGAGAGGCCCGCGTACCGCAAAAAAAAAAAAAAAAAAAAAAAAAAATGTTCCATGATATAGATGAACCTAGTAAATATGTAACCCTAAAATTTGTGTGAAATAAGATTTAATTATTACTATTACATTTAATTAAATTCTGACTTTATCCATGTAACATCATTATGAAATACTCATTACAATAGAAATAATGAATTTTTCTAGGATGTTTAGAAAAGCCAATGAATGTATGTTTTAAAATCATTTTTAGTAAAAAATAAAATCTTGGTGGTCACCATATTATATCTCATTATGTAACAGTAGAATATTATTAAGGTTAACAAAATTTAAAAAAGCATCCGCCTGAAATGGGAGACTGAACACTTTCACAATTTTACTGCAGTTAAGTTCTATCAGCTTAATTCTATCCAGTCACTGATCCTCAATGATCTAAGGGTTATACGCAAGTAAAACCTAAACACAAGGCAATCTAATTTAGCAGTGATTTTTGTATAACAAGGTCAGTTAAGAGCAAAAGGGAGAGACAAGGCAAAAAAAAAAAAAGACAACCAAATAGAAACAAGTTAAGAAAACTGTATTTCTAAGAGTACTAAATCTATATAGAGTACTAAATCTATATAGTCTATAAGGTGTTCTTTTTAGTGACTTTCTATAAGAAATGTCCTAACACACACAAAAAAACCATCAACAGATATAAGTCTAGGTCTCAGAATCACCCCTTTTGGTATTCTCTACATAGACAGGTAAAGATATAAACACACACATGAAAAATATAGGAAAAGTATCAATGAGCAAAAGAACTGGAGATTTACTATTAGAAAACAAATTCAGCTGCATGTAATCAGACCTGGCCTCACACTATTTACCTGGAAATTATTAGTTACCATTTGTTCTCTCCTCCTATCTCCTCTCCCTTTAAAATATAATTACATTTTACATATGTTAATATCGGGTAAACCTAGCAGCACTTTTTCCCTGCTCATTTTAAAATGCAAAGTTTATTACTGAAAAAAAGACTTATTTTCTCACAAAGCTCTGGAGGATTTATAAGTACTGTGGAAAAGCTGAAGCTTTAGAAATTTCCTTTGAAAACCAAGGGGTTCAAAAAAAAGAGAACCATAGGGCTTAGGATTCAAGAAAGAATGGGCAAGCTGATAAAAATACAACTTATGCCATTGCAAATTATTCCAAAATTGAAGTGGAAGGGAAACGGCTGAAGGAATTCAGTGTGACTGTTAATAGGGAGCTCTTTCAGAGTTTAGATTTTACAATAATGACATATACAAAAGAAGGAAAAGCAGCAGGCTCAGGACCAAGGATGCGTGCACCATGAGTGTCAGCACCTGGTACTAACCTATGCGAACTGTTACGAAAGCTAAAACTCAAGATGACCCCTAGCTCACCAAAAGAGCTGAATGTAATCAAATTGGTGGAGATGGGTAACTTCTTCAGAAGGACCTGCTCCTTGGGTTTGATTATGTATTATTTATGAGGACAGAGAAAAAGAGGATTCCTTTATTCTTATGGTGCTTCTGATAATAAGCTTTAAATTGAAAAGGTAGAACAAACAGTGGAGAAAATGGAAATAGATGGGAAGATGTAATTTTCAAAATGGGGCTTAAGGTACATTTTGCAAACTGTAGACTAGAGGAATAGATATATTCCTAACAGTCTCAAAATTAATATATTAATATATTAAAAACATGGCTTTTGGGCTTTCCTGGTGGCGCAGTGGTTGAGAGTCCGCCTGCCGATGCAGGGGACACAGGTTTGTGCCCCGGTCCAGGAAGATCCCACATGCCGCAGAGCGGCTAGGCCCGTGAGCCATGGCCGCTGAGCCTGCGCGTCTGGAGCCTGTGCTCCACAACAGGAGAGGCCACAACAGTGAGAGGCCCGCGTACCGCAAAAAAAAAAAAACAAAAAAAACATGGTCAAACATAAATTAGGTTACACTTTTATAAAAGTTAATTCAAAATGTATCACAGACCCAAATATAAAATGTGAAACTATAAAACTTCTGGGAGAAAACAGGAGAAAAATCTGTATGACCTTGGGTTTGGTAATTATTTTTAGATAAAACACCAAAAGCACAATCCATGAAAGAAAAAAATGATAAGTTGGACTTTATTAAAATTTAAAACTTCTGCTCTCTGAAAGGCACTGTAAAGAAAAAGGACAAGCCACAGAGTAAACCAAATGTATCTGCAAAACTCCTATCTGCTGAAGGACTTGTATCAAAATATAACAAAGAACTGTGACTCAACAATAAGAAAACAACGGATGGACAACGGATTATCATACTGAGTGAAGTAAGGCAGAGAAAGACAAATATCGTATGGATACACTTATATGTGGAATCTAAAAAAATGGTACAAATGAACCTATTTACAAAACAGAAACAGAGTGATAGATGTAGAAAACAAACTTATGGTTACCAAGAGGGAAAGGGAGAGCAGGGATAAATTGGGAGATTGGGACTGACATGTACACACTACTATATATAAAATAGATAACTAACAAGAACCTACTCTATAGCACAGGGAACTGTATTCAATACTCTGTAATGACCTATATGGGAAAAGAATCTAAAAAAGAGTGGATATATGTATATGTATAACTGATTCACTTTGCTGTACAGCAGAAACTAACACAACATTGTAAATCAACTATACTCCAATAAAAATTTTTTAAAAATACAACACAAAAAGTAGGCAGAAGATATAAATGGATGCCTCTCCCAAGAAGATATACAGATGGCAAATATTCATGTGAAAAGATGTGCAGTATCACTTATCAGTACAGAAACACAAATTAAAACAACAATGGGATATCACTACACACCCATTAAAATGGCTAAAATTCCCAAAATAGACAACACCAATTGCCAGTGAGAATGTAGAGCAACATGCAGAATAGTACAGTTTGGCAGTTTCTTACAAAGCAAAACATAGGCTTACCATATGACCTAGCAATCTTACTCCTAGGTATTTACCCAACTGATGTGAAAATTTATGTTCACACAAGAACTTGCATGCCAATGTTTATAGCAGTTTTATTCATAAATGCCCCAAACTGGCAGCAAACAAGAGATGTCCTTTAATAGGTGAATGGATAAACAAACTACAGTACATTCACACAATGGAATACTATTCAGCAATAAAAAGGAATGACCTATTAAGCCTCACAAAGACATAGATGAATGTTACATGCATATTGCTAAGTGGAAGAAGCTAGACTGAAAAGTCTATAATTATATGACAATCTCAAAAGAGCAATACTACAGAGACGGTAAGTGGATCAGTAGTTGTCAGGTGTTCTGGAGAGGGTTGAATCAGTGAAACACAGTTAATTTTTTTTAGGGCAGTGAAACTATTCTGTGTGATACTGTAATGGTGGATACATGATACTATGCATTGGTCAAAACCCACAGAACTTTACAGCATGAAGAAGGACTCAAGGTATGCAAATTAAAAAAAATATTTAGACGGTTGGGAAGCCCAGAATAGAACGTAGAATATGGCAAAAGAATCTGTCTTACAAATGTAATGAAAGAACTTCACTGAAAGCGGTGGGAAAATGGGGTGCTCACCTAACCTTCGATGAGTGGAGTCAGCAAGAATAATGGAAGAGGAACTGTACCCACAGGGGTAGAGGTTATCAATTCTGAAACCACTATACATGTATACTAGGATTGATTAAGTATATGGATGGCCAATGGTAAGCAATAAAAATTTTTTAAAAATACAACACAAAAAGTAGGCAGAAGATATAAATGGATGCCTCTCCCAAGAAGATATACAGATGGCAAATATTCATGTGAAAAGATGTGCAGTATCACTTATCAGTACAGAAACACAAATTAAAACAACAATGGGATATCACTACACACCCATTAAAATGGCTAAAATTCCCAAAATAGACAACACCAATTGCCAGTGAGAATGTAGAGCAACATGCAGAATAGTACAGTTTGGCAGTTTCTTACAAAGCAAAACATAGGCTTACCATATGACCTAGCAATCTTACTCCTAGGTATTTACCCAACTGATGTGAAAATTTATGTTCACACAAGAACTTGCATGCCAATGTTTATAGCAGTTTTATTCATAAATGCCCCAAACTGGCAGCAAACAAGAGATGTCCTTTAATAGGTGAATGGATAAACAAACTACAGTACATTCACACAATGGAATACTATTCAGCAATAAAAAGGAATGACCTATTAAGCCTCACAAAGACATAGATGAATGTTACATGCATATTGCTAAGTGGAAGAAGCTAGACTGAAAAGTCTATAATTATATGACAATCTCAAAAGAGCAATACTACAGAGACGGTAAGTGGATCAGTAGTTGTCAGGTGTTCTGGAGAGGGTTGAATCAGTGAAACACAGTTAATTTTTTTTAGGGCAGTGAAACTATTCTGTGTGATACTGTAATGGTGGATACATGATACTATGCATTGGTCAAAACCCACAGAACTTTACAGCATGAAGAAGGACTCAAGGTATGCAAATTAAAAAAAATATTTAGACGGTTGGGAAGCCCAGAATAGAACGTAGAATATGGCAAAAGAATCTGTCTTACAAATGTAATGAAAGAACTTCACTGAAAGCGGTGGGAAAATGGGGTGCTCACCTAACCTTCGATGAGTGGAGTCAGCAAGAATAATGGAAGAGGAACTGTACCCACAGGGGTAGAGGTTATCAATTCTGAAACCACTATACATGTATACTAGGATTGATTAAGTATATGGATGGCCAATGGTAAGAGAAGTAATTCTGAAAAGGCTACATACTGTATGATTCCAATTATATGACATTCTATTGAAGTGAGAGGTTACAGGTAAGCGAGAAGGCTAGAATGATCCATGTGATACAGATTAGAGTTGGAGACATCAGTATAAACTCTCACATTTAGTTTAATATTGATACAGCTGGTTACAGAAACATTTATAGATATGTGTACATACACAGATTAGTTATACTTACATATATTTTCTTACTTTGTCTGCTGAGAGGTACCAGAGGCAATGACACCTCAGTAGCAATGAGCACACCCAATTACCAGGTCTTGGTTTCTAATATCAATACTATTCTCCAATAAAAGGAACTAGGGTTCCTTGGAGAAACAGCTGATTCTAGGATTAGGGCAGGAAATATGCACAATAAGCCTGGAGCATCTTGTAGTGCCAGAAAATAAGGAAGTACTCAAACAAAAAACATAACTCACAATGATGGGGTATGTCAAAGGGACACAGAAGTTAACTCAAAGAGTTCTTGGGAGCCAAAGCTGAACTATTTGAGCAACAAAATAAAGTAGTATTGGATTATCACCAAAGTATAAAAAAAAATATTCATGAGTCCATATTGACTAAACAGATAGACAGATAAGGAAGAAAAGACAAATCTGTGGAGAACTCCAAATAATCTGTGCAGATACTGCCTCCTCGAGGAGGTGGAGCTTAACTCTCCACCTCTTAAGTGTGGGCTGTACAAGGTAACTTCTTTCCCAAGAGTACAGCATGGAAAGGGCGGGGGGGAAGTAATTCCACAGTGGAGAAACCTGACAAACACACTGCCTCAGCCAGGTGACCAAGGTTAACACCAACAGTGAGAAATCATGTTGATTCTATGTACCTTTGGTATGATGTGATGACAATGGCACTGTTCCTCTGTGATCTTTCTCCCCCAGACCCATAAGCCCAGTTCTAATCATGAGAGCAACATCAGACAAATCCCAGTTGAGGGGATACAAAATACCTGACCAGCACTCCTCAAAAACTGTCAAGGTCATCAAAAACAAGGGAAGTCTGAAAAACTGTCACAGCCAAGAGAAGCCTAAGGAGATATGACAACTAAATGTAATATGGTATCTTGGGTGGGATCCTGGAACAGAAGAAGGACATTAGGTAAAAACTAAGGAAATGTGAATAAGGTATGGACTTTACTCAGTAACAAAGTATCGATATTGGTTTATTAATTGTAACAAATGTATCATGCTAATGTAAGATATTAACAGTTGGGAAAAATGGTTGTGGATTATTTGGAAACTCTTCACAATTTTTCTGTAAATCTAAAACTATTCTGAAATAAAAAGTTCATTTAAAAATTAATTAGATCAGACTAACCTCAATATTAAACAATCTTACTTAATACAACTCTAGCCAAGTACCTCTTGTGGTCTTTCATCAAATCCTGATACACAAAAAGGAGAGCCATGGACCAGACATAAGGAAATAGGTGAATTTGATGAAACAACCATAATCAAACGGCATTGGCTAAAAGACTGAAGGGCAAGCAAGAAGATTTCTGTAAGTATCCCATAGGGTAGGTTTTTGGATATGACCTTTTTAATGGTTATTATCAAGAACCTGGATGCCGGGCTTCCCTGGTGGCGCAGTGGTTAAGAATCCACCCACCAATGTAGGAGACACGGGTTCGAGCCCTGGCCTGGGAAGATCCCACATGCCATGGAGCAACTAAGCCCGTGCATCACAACTACTGAGCCTGTGCTCTAGAGCCCACGTGCCACATCTACTGAAGCCCGCACTCCACAATGAGAGAAGCCACCGCAACGAGAAGCCCGTGCACCGCAAAGAAGAGTAGCCCCCGCTCGCCACAACCAGAGAAAGCCCGCACACAGCAACGAAGAGACAATGCAGCCAAAAATAAAAATAAATAAAATAAATAAATTAAAAAAAAAAAAAAAAAGAACCTGGATGCGAACAGAGTGTATGCTAATAAGATCTGCTTAAACAGGGAAGGACAAAAATCTTGAATTAACAAAATCAAGATTTTAAATGATATTGACAAGTTGCAGAGGCAGAATGGATCTAACACAGTGAAATTAAAAAGAAAAAAAAAAAGACTACTTTGTGTGCCAAAACACAACATATAAAAATGTAAATAATTTAAGAGTAGGTTTTTTTTTTTTTAATTTTTGTGATTTTAATAACCTCGCTGAGTTGTGAGAATAAGGCCACCCAAAAAGGTAACGTCATCTTAAGTAACACTAAGATGAAGGGGATGAGAGTACCAATGACTTCAGAGCCTGCCAGATAGCATTTGGGGTACACGTAACTTTTGAGAATTACACATGAATGAGAACAACAAACAAAATGCACTAAAAGGTCAGGAATCATGACTGTAGATTTAAAATAATGCCACACCAGGACGGCTTTTAGTCTTTAGAGTAAAAGAAGACTAAGTGTGGACATGATGACGATCCTTAAGCATCTCAATTGCTATGGCACGAAAGAGGGATTTGTACTTTGTTAGGTATGGCTTTAGGGGTAGCACTAGATCCAAAGGATGGCAACTCTTAAGAATGTAGTTTTTCACAATTTACACAATGAAGATTATCTAATAGCAGGCTATGAATGGACTGAATTACACAGTTACCATTCTCTAGAAGTCTTCAAGCAAAGGCCCATTTATTTATCAGTGATGTTTTAGAAGGGAGTTAAAATTGGGTAAAAAATAAATGGGCATTCAGTGCCTTTCCAATTCTGAGATGATAACTAAAGAAAAGCAAAAGTAATATGTAAGCCTAAATATCCTGTGATATTCAATGGACATCTACTTGAATTATGCTGATTTAGTTATTAGAGTTATCTTATTCTAGGATACTAAAACCTTAAGGTGAAACCAGCATTTTTAATTTAGTCCCACACACCCTCAGTCCCTAAATCAAAGAGCATTTCTTGGTTTATCTGAGCTTAAGTAGTTCTAAAATTAGTCAATAAAAATTAATTATTTAAAACAAATCAAGATTAAGTGGATCATCTACTGTTCAAATAGTACATCAAACCTTCAAAGGCTTTGCTATAAACAAACTAATGAGCACAGCTTATTACGGTGTACTGATTACTGTCTGAGCTCTAGCTCTTCTCATCAAACTTGCTATAGGCTAGTGTAGGTTAAACCAAGGGGCTGGATATATCATATAAAAAGCTAAAAGTTCCACATGCTGTAGAAGCATACAATTTGAAAATATAAATAAATCAGTATGTATGTGTAAAATGTTAATTCCTTCAAGTTTCTCAAAGGAGGAAATAAACATACACTTCTAGTCTATGTGATTACCAACAGAATAACTCCCGTCAAAGAAGTATTCTAAATAATGGAGAACCAAGTAAAGATTACGGCTGCAGTCTCTCAGTCATGTAACATCTCTCTGGTTGCTTCACGAGTTGTAATGGAATCTGGCTACCTACAATCCATCTGTTATTGTAGAAACTCCTTTTGCCTGCACAGTCCAAATTATTCCAGTAGCTATGCCATGTGAAGACCATGGAATAAAGCAGCACAGAGACAGGCAAAGACATTTGTAACAGAAACAATGTTAGGCACATTTAAACAAATAAGGAAACTGAGCACATATTCTTTTAAGGTAAATTTTAAATCTCTGCTAAGGTAAAGGTTCCATTTTCCTGCGTTAGCATAATGTGTGAGTTTGGCAAAGACAGTCTTCAGAAACCAACAACAGGAAAAACGATTTAATTATTTAAGCTAGGTGCAATTTTATTTTATTAGGCTGGGTGCAACCTGGCATAATATAAAAAGGAGAGAAGCTGGGGACCTCACTTCAATTCCTGGCTCTGCCTCACATCACTGACAACATGATGTAGAAAAGACAACTAATCTTTCTGAGTCTCCATTTTCTCACCTGTAAAATAGGGACAATAAAGATCCCACTTTTTCCCCAGGATCACTGTGAAGGCTAAATGAAACCAGGCACATAAAAGCACATTTCAAACTGTAAGGAACTATACAATGTAATTTGATATTATTATTAATATATGTCCAATATTTCCAAAGCTGAGAAGACTAAAAAGTATATTTGGTTACAGGAATAAAAACATGGTGGCGGTAATATATTGCGAATAAAAAACTAACATGCCAAAACAAAGGCAAAACAACCTCTAGGATTCTCAACTTTTAAATGTTGTTGCTGTTCTTCTTATTTTAAATAATGAGGGTCTGAGAACAATGTAGCTAATCTGTGGATATACACAAAGGAAGGGAGGTAATAAAAATAAACTTTTGGTGAAAACTAAGAAACAGATAACACTGCTAAAACTATCCAGAAATGGGGAGAAATGTTAAGAGGGAAGTCAGGTAAGAACAACCAGCTTGAATAGAAGTTTTGAGATTAGTTGAGAAGCCTTTTGGTAAATATCAAAGTACCAGAAGAGTTAACAAACAATGAACGTCCACTCCTTTCTCAGAGCCCTCAGAAATTGCTATCACATAGCAAAATACCTAGAGTTTGCCATCAGTCAGCAAGAAAACATCAATAAACAATGGAAGAAGCTTATTTACTTCTCTAGTTAAATACCTTGGGAAAACTTGGGGTAAAATCTGGGCACTTTCCTAAATAATCTCAAGAAAAGTACCAAAGACAGCAATTGTGCTCTTCTTCATAGCACATACAAATTTTGAATTCTGAACATTAAGTGTTATACATATTAGTGATTTAGCCATCTAATTCTGATAGGCTACCTGCCAGTTTGAGTTTGACTGGGATCTTTGTTGCCTAAGCTCATACAATAATAACAAAGCAGGATAAAGTAAGTCTGAGAAAAAAAACTGTTTGAGAAAGAATACTAATCTCAGAGACAGAAGATTTGAGAGTTCCCGCATTAATTTCTTATCCTGAGGAAAATCATTTCACTACCCTGTTTCTGCTTCTCCATCTATCAAATAAGTTAGTTATCAAATATAAGCTAGATTGCCACCTGTCAGGATGTTACAGAGGGAATTCCTCTGATAAAATAATGTTGAGAAAAAAACTGTTACTCTAAGATTATATAATCCTATAAACACATCTTCCCCCAATTAAAAAAAAAGATGAAGGGCCTCAAGCACCTCATATAAAATTTAATTAAATGGTCCTTCTTGGAATATCTTGAGATGAATTATATCAAAACAATTTTAAGTACTTATTTCTAGTCTAATGATTCTTTTTTTTCTCTCTGCTCTCTAGAAAATTTACCTTTATCCTTATCCAATGGTTCCTGGGAAAGAATAGTGCACAGTACCGGGTTTTTCCACACCCCAGTCTCTTGAGCTAGAGTAGCTAAAAAATGCAATTCACAGCTGCCATTCTCCATCAGCTTTTCATGAGCTACCTATAAATATTAAATAAACATCCAAAGAATTACAACAGATTTTCAAAAGCAAGCTTATCAGGCTTTAAATATAATACTAAACTTTTGAAAAATAAAGACTTTTATCTTAAAATTTTCATGTCACATTACAAAGTGCTGAATCCTTTACTTCTGATTTTTAAAGATGAATCTCAAGGACAAGAATTATTTTAATTATAAATTTTAAATAAATAAAATGTATTTCTAGAAATAAGTTCGTATTATTTTCTCCCCAAAATCTAAACCAAGAGCAAAGTTATTTCTCAAGGAAGCTATCAGAGTATCCATAGCATGAAAGACCTTAAACGTTTTATATCCTATGTGTTAGTAAAAAATTTTCCAAAAAGACTTCTATCATTAACAAATGACAAATCTGCATCAAGGTCTAAGTGACAACTTGTATACACATATTTCAATAAAAGGGACTTATGAAAAGAAAACAACTAATTGTATGATTTTTCATTTATTCATGACATAGCCTTACGATATCCTATTAAAGCTGACACTGAACCTTGCTTACTTGTTGTTTCCAAGTGTTCATGCAATTAGCATATTCTTCAGGTCACAAAAGACCAATAGTTTTAACTCAATTCAGAAAATGTTTATTGAGAATTTCTATGGGCAAAGTACCAAGGAAGAGAGCAACTAGTCCTTGCATTTATGGAGCTTATCCTCTAGTGGGGTAAAGAGATGCTTAAAAACAGTGAAAACACAGGCAAAATAAAACAAATGTTGTTAAGCAGGTATAAAATAAGCCCAAGGAAGCTCTGAAATGAAAGCAAAGTGTCATGGAAACTCTTAAAGCTGCACGCTGTGTTTGTATAAAAAGTCTATTCCTCAAAACCATAAAAATCTCACTGAACAAGTTCAAGTGCTTTAAGAAATTTTCTTTGAGCAACTGCTGAGAGCTCCATACTGGGATTTAAAGAGTTATTTCCTCCTCATTAAACCATATGAAAAGGCATCAAGTAGTGCTATTGTTTCAAAAAAGAAAGTTGAAAAGGTTTACCTTATGTTGACAAACAAAATTAATATGAGGAATTCGGTATTATATTTGTATATAAACTCCTTATATAATTAATTCTGTGGTAGAGTGTATCTGAGTGCCAAACAATCAAAAAAAGTTCTGAGATAATCATTTACCTAAAAATAACCACCTGCTGGGAAAAAAAACCTGAGACAAAAGTTACTGATATGCTGAAGTACAAATTGCATGATCAAAAAGTTAGCTGCAATGTGACAAACACGACAAGACACTTTCAACAGTTATTAAGTATGTACCTACTATGTGTAAAACTCTATGTTGAATCCTTTGGAATAAAGGTATGAATCCTATCTTCAAGAATTTTGCACTTGATGTAATTTTAATATTTAATATTAAAATAGGAAAGTTGATTTCTCTGCCTAACTATAGTTTATTTCACATGCTTCTAAAATTTGAGACTAATCCTCTTTTAATATCTCTTCTATGGAAAAACATAAGGCCAAAAGATATTTTAAGAACTCTGGCTAGAGGAAGAGAGAGACAACTATACTTTTTGAGACTAGTTGGCAGGAACATTCTTTTTAACTAACCAATTAATCAAACTTTACTTGAAGCTATAAAATATCCAGCACAATCTAGTGCTTAACAAAATTTAACATTCTTGAAATACTGCAAAACAACTAAGTGCTAAACTATGTAGTACTTTTATAAGTAGAATAACAGCCCTAAGTAACAGAGATAAAGCAAGTGTTTTCAGATATAGGAGAAAAAGTATGGACTACGGAGTAAAGAATCTTGGTTCAAATAACTACTCTGATATTAGCTATACAAGTTTGGGCAGATAAATATTTTAGAGTTTGAGCCTCAGTTTCCTCACCTTTAAAATGGGAAAAATATACCTACCCCCACAAAGTTTTCATAAGGATTAAATGAGATACGTTAAATTCTTATAAAGCATATTGCGATTTTCAACAATTAGTTAAACTGTTTCTAAATACAAATGAGGGCATTTTCTTTTGTGTTCCCTTACTGCTCTGGCAAAGTTCTAATTATCTGATCTTAAAGAACAGTGCAATATTCAACCAAACTACTTAAATGTATATATTCATTTAGCAAACATCTATTGAGCACTGACTATATGCAAGACATTAATGTTAATAAGAACAGCAATTAATGTTTGTCATTACTTAAATCATTTAAAGTTTAACCAAATAATTTATTAAGAATAAAGAAAATTGCCATAAAATATATCTATATTAAATCTAGTAGGTAAATATTCTCACCTGCACCAGTGTCTGAAATTGTTCCCACTGTTTATCAGATAACTCAACAGGCAGACACAGTAAAAGGTCAACACAGCTTCTAAAAAACAAAAAGTTGGTAAGGATACAAATAATTACTAAAATTCAAAGTAAAATAAGATGAATAATTCTACTATCATCAGTAGACTGTCCATAACTAATCTATTTAAAATTAAACTATCATAAGATTTGAGATACAGAGTTAAAAACAAAAAAGCTAAATCTAATTTTTTATTTACTCAAAGGTCTACTCACAATGCCAAGCGTTCCAGAACCAATGCTACATTTTCACATTCAGAGGTAAGATAAGGTCGGGCTTTAACATAACTTTGGATAGCCACTGTGTATACTTCCAATAAAGGTAAAGGATCTTCTGAAGTTTTCCATTTCTCTGCATATTCAAGGAGTGTCTGTTTGGAAGGAATAATAAAAAGTATTCAAAGTAAATAAAAATACATATTGATTAATTAATCAACTGTTTTTCTTTCCTCCCTAAGAAATTTTGAGAAATAACTTTTATTTATAAAAACAAAAAGCAGTTCACACCGATTAAAATATTAAAAGTAATAAAGCCGTAATCTTATTTCCAGCAGCTCTTTGTAGGAGACAAGATTAGTGTTAATTCATCCAACAATAGCATCTTTTCATGAAGTTTGGTTTTAAATAGTGAAAGCATTATCTCCTCTCTTTCCAAGTCATAATCCACCCTTTCACCCACAAATTTCTAAGATTTAAAAGTCATTTTAAAAAGAAGACACCTGGGCAAGTAATACTTGGCCAGGCATGCAGTGAAGAATTTCAAATATTTATGTGTTCTATTTTTCATGCAAGGAACATAAAATTCAACACCTAACAATAAATTAACCACATATGGTCAGAAAAGACATGAAATGTTTTCAGTTAAAATAGTACATAGTATATTACTGGTTTTTATGATGAGCTTTATCACTAAAAATATCTAAAGATGTTCAACACACATAAAATCACTATTAAAGATATTAAAGAATGATTATAAGGTCAACAAATTTTTGTAATAAAGTGCTTGGTTTTCTGGGTTTTTTAATTTTTATTTATTTTATTTATTTTCATTTTTGGCTGCGTTGGGTCTTCGTTGCTGCGCGCGGGCTTTCTCAGGCTTTCTCTAGTTGCGGCGAGCAGGGGCTACTCTTTGTTGCTGTGTGCGGGCTTCCCACTGTGGTGGCTTCTCTTGTTGCCGAACATGGGTTCTAGGCGTGTGGGCTTCAGTAGTTTTGGCTCATGGGCTCAGTAGTTGTGGTTCGTGGGCTCTAGAGTGCAAGCTCAGTAGTTGTGGCACACGGGCGTAACTGCTCCGCGACACGTGGGATCTTCCCAGACCAGGCCTGGAACCTGTGTCCCCTGCACTGGCAGGTGGATTCTTAACCACTGCACCACCAGGGAAGCCCAAGTGCTTGTTTTTTACAATAAAAAACTCTTCATCAGGAAAAACAAAATGCTGTTTATCCTACAGAATGAAGAGGTGGAAGAAACTGGCAACAGTAAACAGACACCTATGCGTTCTACAACTACTAACATTGTGAGTTACTAAAAACTATCTAAAAGGTTCTACTATTATGCTAAATGAAGTAGAACTCTAATTAAATGTTTTTAGAATACAGAAGACTGCCACAATTAGTCTTTCTCACTTTTCAAGGTTTAAGACTCATCAACATGTGGCAAATTCAGGTGTTATTTCGTAGAAAAGAGGTATCTTGAAGGAAAACTCCATAAGGCCTTGCTTGTATCCTCTGGCATACAGAAGCAGCTTTCTACAAATGTGCAGGTAGTAAAGTAGGAAGGGAGGAAGGTAGGAAGGAAGGAATTATATTCTACTATCAGACACTCAAAAGAAAACACTTATTACCTTCTCCTCTCTACAACCCTCTAACTACTAGAAGTAGTAAGTGATCAAAGAGAATATGGAAGAAAAGAAGGATAGAAAAGGTAATCTGGTAAATTAAAGAGCAACATAATAACAACTTACTTTCTGAGTAGTCATATATTCATAAACCCTGACTCTCTCCAAGTTGGACAGAAGTGCAGGTTACTTGAAGGCCCAGTACTTGCAACTGGCATCTGAAGTAAGGGCAGTCTTGTGGGACTGAGCCCTTTAACCTGTGGAGTCTGAGCTAACTGAACTGTAGAAGACCTATTTGGTGCTGGAGAGTTTGAGAAGAGGTACTGGAAAAAACACCATGTGTTTGGTGTCAGCAGTGCAAATATCTCTCAACAGGACTTAGAAAAATCGAAACAAAACCTACCAACTGAAGGGAAAAGTCTGCATTCTGGAACTGTTTTGTGATTATCCCTCTACTTCTAGGAGGAATAAAACTGGTGATATGATGGAGGATGACCTCACTCACATCTTCAAGGTTTTTGGAATTAACACCAACTATGCATACAATTCTTACTTTAGCTAGCACCTGTCTTTCTACATAAAGTCATTAAATATTATTTTCCTTTTTCTGGAAAAAGAAGTTTAGGCGTCTGGGGAATTTCATGCCTGGCCAATGTACCCAGTCTCACATGGGTTCAATTGAAAGCTTAGGTTTCCCCTATTAGTCCTCTTGCAGTAATGAATCAATTTCCCATAATAGTTTTAATTTTTCCTGAAAAAGAAAATACACTGTACTGATTTCCAAAAAGCTTTGAAATTATAAGCTTCTTCCTTTCTTGTCTCCCAACACCCCCAAGAAAAACCCTAGAAAAAAAAAATCACATATATCTACATGTATGTACATACATCTACATTTTACCCAAGCTCTACATTTCTTGATATGTCTAGCTCTGCAAAGGGTACTTATACATTACTTCTTTCCTTTATATACTTGAGTTCTACTGTCCTCAGGTGAAAAAGTTTTCCTTGTTTTTTTGTTTTTTCTACTAAATTTATTTATTTATTTAATTTTGGCTGCATTGGGTCTTTGTTGCTGCACACAGGCTTTCTCTAGTTATGGTGAGCAGGGGCTACTCTTCGTTGTGGTGTGTGGGCTTCTCATTGCGGTGGCTTCTCTTCTTGTGGAGCATGGGCTCTAGGCATGTGGGCTTCAGTAGTTGTGGTGCAAGGGCTCAGTAGTTGTGGCTCGCGAGCTCTAGAGTACAGGCTCAGTAGTTGTGATGCACGGGCTTAGTTGCTCCGTGGCATGTGGGATCTTCCCGGACCAGGGCTTGAACCCATATCCCCTGCACTGGCAGGTGGATTCTTAACCACTGCGCCACCAGGGAAGTCCGAAAAAGTTTTTAAACTTACCTTTAATTATAATCAAAGATGAGTTCTTTTGGGTATAACAGAGTCTGAATTGATGAGAAAAATAATTGACAAGTCACAGAATGTGAGAACCATAAAGCACCTTAAAAAATAATATACTTTCACCTCATTTTATAGATGAGGAAAGAGGAAGAGAAAGCAGATTCTGGTGAAAAGCAGACCTTTTAGGTGGCTTTTTAACAGTCTGGGAATAATGTAACTAGGGAAAGGGTAGAAGAAAAGCATCACAGCAGATTTTAAGAGATGGTAGGAAAAAGAAAATGGCATGCTCATAGTGATTACATATAGGAGAATAAGTTTAAAAGTTGGGTTAAATATCTATTTTTATAAAGGTATGAGCTGATATTCATAACCAGTAAGTGTACTGATAGTAGAGCTTCCCTTGTTTCTCAAGACACTAAGATTAGTAGAACCACTGTGAAACTGGAAGCATTCCCAACATGACTAGTTCATAAATTATGCTTTCTTCAACTAAAAAAGTTACTTATTTATATCTACTACCTTAATCTATACAAAGGCTTTCAGGCAGGAATTCCAGAACAATCAGACTCATATTTTTTACACAGAATCAGAACAGACCTTCAAGATCACTTAATTCTGTTTTACGAAGTCCAGTGACCTGAAATTCGAATATTAACTGAATTGGCAATCAGCAAAGCCAGGCAGCCTCCTCACTCTCTGTGAAACATTCTGTCCACTACAAACACTGTGGTAATGTCACAACTATAAATCTGTAGATTACTTTATTACTTCAATTATTCCTCATAACTCTATGAGGTTATGTACTATTTATCTAGTTTGCCAGCCATAGTAGAATTAAATAACTTGACCTCTTTATTAGTTAAGCTTATTTCAGCTGAAAGTAAGAAAATCCAACTCAAAGCAGCAGAAACAATAAGAAAGGTTTCCCACATAATAAGAGATTAAGAGGAAGAGCAAGTTCTGGGATTGGTTAGTTTAGCGGCTCAACAACGTCTTCAAGGACCACCTATGCCTTCACTCTGCCGTCCTCAGGTGGTGCCCCACCCAGTCCCTAGGTCTCAGCAATAACCAGAAGAAAAGATGAGACTACCACTTCATGTGCATCTTTTCAAGCAACAAAGAAACCCTTCCCAGAAACCATAAACCCAATTTCTATCAGTAAATTTTTCCTCAGGTCCCAACAGCCAGAATTTCATCAGACACCTACGTCAAAAATCACACAGCCATAAAGGAACTCCATGGTTGCCCACTCTCCAAGGTTTCTCCGAAGCACAAAGCCATGCTGAAGAAGGAAAATGTGTGAATAAAATCAGGGTTCTATTAGGAAGGTGGGGGAGGGGCCTAAGCCTCACACTTTGGTTGCCTCTCCAATGGTTTTTACTCCCACATGTGTTCAAGAATGAGCAAGTCCACGTGTGTGTGTGGTGTTTTTATATTTAAATACACATACACAAATGAACAAAAATAAAAGTTGTTGTGATCTGGTTTGGAGAGGGATATGCGAGGGGTATAGAGGATAAGAGATAGGAAAAGAAACCTGTAAGTCTTCCTACGAGGCACCGGATTGCTTCCATTAATGAGTAAACTGTAAACTAAGTATAGTAAGAGAAGTTAAAACTGTGTTCTGTAAAGAATGATTAATGGAACTAAGGACGGGATGCTTAATCTGGGCAATAAATAACATTTACTGAATATTTACTATATGCTAGGCACTGTTCTGCAAGCTTTACAATACCTATTAACAATTGGATAAATTACAGTAATGTGCTTATATTAAAATGGACAAAGGCATAAAATAGTTAAAGAAACAAATAAGCCCCAAGAGCACAGAACTAGAGGCATAGAGGAGATTCAGACCTTAACAGTCTGACTTCAGAGCCTGAGTTCTTAAATACTATGTTCTACACTTCTAGAGAAATAAAACTTTGATTCACAGCCAAATTAACAAATCTGAAGACTTGTCACATAAAACAAGAGTTAGTCTTACTCTATGTGCTCTCACAGGACAAACCAGCACCACTAAGTTAAAGTTTTAAGGAGATAACTTTCTGCTTCCTATGAGACTGACGATCAAACAATTACAGTTAACCAAAAATTGAACAGGTTGGGCTTCCCTGGTGGCGCAGTGGTTGAGAGTCTGCCTACCGATGCAGGGAACACGGGTTCGTGCCCCAGTCCGGGAAGATCCCACGTGCTGCGGAGCGGCTAGGCCCGTGTGCCATGGCCGCTGAGCCTGCGTGTCCGGAGCCTGTGGCTCTGCAACGGGAGAGGCCACGGCAGTGAGAGGCCCGCGTACCGCAAAAAACAAAACAAAACAAAACAAAAAAATTTAACAGGTTGGCCTCCATCACTGAAGTTACTCAAGCAGGAGCAAAACGGCTCTGAGTTCAGAATGCAGTAAAGCAGTCATATTTGGGAGACACATTCCATCACAACAGAAGAGACTACACTAGTGGGGCTCAGAGAGGTTTTGATTGGTTGGCATATTGTTTAAAAATTATTTTAATTAGTTTCTAACACTTAAAAATCATAAGTTTACAGAGAACTTGGATTTCTGACTTTTTTTTTTTTTTTCCATTTGGAAACCTTGGGTCCATATTCCGGCACTGAAATAACTGGCGGGAGCTGAGGCACGGGCTCTCTGATTGCTGGAAGCCTTACCCAGCTGCCTCCCTCTTTAAGGGACCTATTGTCTTCCTGCAAGTTATTTGTCATCACCACCTTTCCTATAGCATGTATTACGATCAGAGAAAGAAATACAAGCAAAAGAAAGGTTAAAGGATCATATTCCAGCAGGATCTCTAAAACAGTGTTTCTCAACCTCCTTTTCATTTTTATCCGCTCCTAAGGAAACTTCTGACTTTTTTCCCTGTCTCCCACCCCCAATGAAATTTTAATACCACAGATGTACTGTCTGTTTATGGGTCACAAGCTATTGTAATATCTAAGATTCTTTTTGCTCCTTAAGAACCAATTTTCACCCCCTTGGGAACAAAAATGCACATTTAATATTCTGGCTGTTAAGTTGATTTCTCATTATCTACATCAGCAGAGACTAGGACATATATACTCTAGGGAGGAAGACAGTATAGATTAACTTCCAGAAGCTTCCTTTAGTTCCTCTAAGGATTAGTAGGAGAGAAAACGAAAGAAGAATAGAAGGGGAATAAAACCACAGGGGTGTTAAATTTAATAAGCAAGAGGATTAAATTACATTATTGTCCTACATAAAGGTAAGACTGGAGTGTTGGATATGTTTATACTCTTACACTCACGGTCCAATTCCAATTTATAGCTATGATTCTCTAGAGTGGAAGTTCTCAAAAGTTTTGATCTCATGACCCTTTCTTAAAAATACTGAGAATCCCAAAGCATTTGTTTATGGGGATTATAACTACTGATTTTCACCATGTGAGAATTAGAAATGAAAACTGAGATACTTAATTATATACTTATAAATGGATTTAAAATAACAACAAACCCATCACATGTTACTATAAATAGGGTATTTTTAATGAAAAAAATTGTTTCCAAAAAAATTAGTGAGAAGAGTGGCATTTCTTACATTTTTCAAATCTCTTCAATGTTTGGCTTAATACAAAAGAGCAGGATTCTCATATCCCTGCATTTAATCTGCTGTAATATCATAGATCATGTAACCTCCAGAAAAACCCCACTGTACAGGAATGAAAGAAGGCAAATAACAGAGTTTTGACTTTTTGTACCCACTGAGCCTTTGGTGAGTGATACTCTTTTATAATTTCAAAGTTACTAAAATTTATTTTAAGGTTTTGCATGAAAATGGTGGACTGGACACATTCATTTCACACCTTGTCCTCTCCAAACCTCACTAAACCAACAGTAATTTTTTTTTTTTAACTGGCATAAACCCACAAGGACTAAGAAAATAGGAACAGAGGAAACAGAAACAAAATTTTAAACACTGGAAAGCATATGGAAGATGGGCACTCCATGAAAAATGACTCCAAAGTAGACTTTAGGTAAAGACCTAATTCTGAAGAATCATGGAAGGGCTCAAGAACTGGGAGCACCAGGTGCCTCTGGAAATGGGGGCAAAGGTGAGACTGAGAATGAGAGGACTGGCTGAAAGTCTATTTAAGCAGTTGGCCTCTCTGATTTCTGCATCCCTCTCCAGAGCTAGGTGACCAAAGCTAGGCACTACTCCTCTCTATCCCCAGCAGTTTATTCTGTAGAGAAGTATAGGAAAAAAAGGTGTCTGCACAGAGATAAGGGAAGCATTAAGTCAACTTTACATACTGACTATAGAGACAGCTCCCTTCTCATGTCCTTTTCCCTCCAAAATTGCCAGAACCTCCTTAGCTGAGTCCTTCTCAGGAAATTCAAGAAAAAAGACCCAAAGATTCTGACACCAGGCCTTCCCCCATGAAAAGGAAACAGCTAGGTCCCCCTACAGTGAAAACCACAACAAATCCCACTCATGGGCCTGGAGCTCTCAATCAGTTTTTCAGTGATATATCTTTAAATATGGACAGCCAAGGACCACTCAGGAGGTTGAAACAAATTAGTTAAAAAAAAAAAAAGAAAAAGAAACTTGGAGCAAGCAGAGACTATACAAGGAGAAGACAAAATTCCAAGAAACTATCATTAATATTCTAGGGTGTGCAGTCAGAATGGCCATCATCAAAAAATCTAGAAACAATAAATGCTGGAGAGGGTGTGGAGAAAAGGGAACACTCCTGCTCTGCTGGTGGGAATGTGAATTGGTACAGCCACTATGGAGAACAGTATGGAGGTTCCTTAAAAAAACTACAAATAGAACTACCATAGCCCCAGCAATCCCACTACTGGGCATATACCCTGAGAAAACCATAATTCAAAAACAGTCATGTACCAAAATGTTCATTGCAGCTCTGTTTACAATAGCCCGGAGATGGAAACAATCTAAGTGTCCATCATCGGATGAATGGATAAAGAAGATGTGGCACATATATACAACAGAATATTACTCAGCCATAAAAAGAAACGAAATTGAGCTATTTGTAATGAGGTGGATAGACCTAGAGTCTGTCATACAGAGTGAAGTAAGTCAGAGAGAGAAAGACAAATACCGTATGCTAACACATATATATGGAATTTAAGAAACAAAAATGTCATGAAGAACCTAGGGGTAAGACAGGAATAAAGACACAGACCTACTGGAGAACAGACTTGAGGATATGGGGAGGGGGAAGGGTGAGCTGTGACAAAGCACGAGAGAGGCATGGACATATATACACTACCAAAGGTAAGGTAGATAGCTAGTGGGAAGCAGCTGCATAGCACAGGGAGATCAGCTCGGTGCTTTGTGACCGCCTGGAGGGGTGGGATAGGGAGGGTGGGAGGGAGGGAGACGCAAGAGGGAAGAGATATGGGAACATATGTATATGTATAACTGATTCACTTTGTTATAAAGCAGAAACTAACACACCACTGTAAAGCAATTATACCCCAATAAAGATGTTAAAAAAGATTAAAAAAAATATTCTAGGGTGTGTGTGTGTGTGTGTGTGTGTGTGTGTGTGAGAGTCTATTAGACCTATGAATAAAAACACCATATCATAAAGGAATATTTATTTTAAAAAGATTCAAATTAAAAATGTAATAGCAGAAATGAAAACCTCGGGCTTCCCTGACGGCGCAGTGGTTGAGAATCTGTTTGCCAATGCAGGGGATACAGGTTCGAGCCCTGGTCTGGGAAGGTCCCACATGCCACGGAGCAACTGGGCCCGTGAGCCACAACTACTGAGCCTGCGCGTCTGGAGCCTGTGCTCCGCAACAAGAGAGGCCGTGATAGTGAGAGGCCCGCGCACCGCGATGAAAAGTGGCCCCCACTTGCCACAACTAGGGAAAGCCCTCGCACAGAAACAAAGACCCAACACAGCAAAAATAAGTAAATAAATTAATAAACTCCTACCCCCAACATCTTCTATAAAAAAAAAAAAAAAAATACCAGTCCTCGTTTGACCTTAACTCAATTTCCCCAGAAAGTAGAGTAAAAGGGAAGGAAAGAAAAGATAAGAAACTTTGGAGAATAGTGCTAGAGGTCTCATAATCAACAAGAGGAATTCCAGGAAGTTAGAGAAATGGAGGGGAACAAATCAAAGAACTAATTCAACTTAATTTCCTAGAATCTAAGGACACGAATTTTAGAATTGAAAGACCCACTTAGTGCCCAACTCAATTACTCAAACTAGACCTATACCAAGGTACTATTTCATAAAATTTCAGAGCTCAAGGACAAAGAGAGGACCAAAACAAGCTTGGGGGGAACCAGGGAGCAGACTTCTCAACAGCAACACTGGAGCCAAAGGAAAATGAAGCACTGCATTAAAAACTGAGGGGCGATTATTTCCGTCCAATTATCATAAGTATTAAGACAGAAAAGTCATTTTCAGACATGCAAGTTCTCAAAAATTTCAACTTCTATGCATATTTTTTCAGGATGCTACTGAAGAGGGAATTTCACCAAAATGAGGGAATAAACCAGGGAAGGAGTGAAAATGGTATCTAGGAAAAAGGGAATCTAACACAAGAGACAGGAAATGAAGAAAGATCCCAAGAAAACAGCTGTGCAATGGGCCTGAAAAATAACTACAGCATATCAGATGGCTCTAGGACAAATTTATTCAAGATGAAATTGACAAGACTACCTAATGTACCTGAATAAGCTTAGAGGAGATTCATATAACTGAGGGAGCGTTTGGATTGAATTGGTGATATATACATAGAATACTCAGCTAAGGAAATAAAATACTTTAAGTACATTAACCTGCCCTCAACAATTAGAGAATGCACATTCTTTAAAAACACAAAACATTTACAAAAACTGACTATAAACTAGGTCACATAGTCACGAAAAATAACAAACAATTAATATCATACATTTTCACATTCTTTGAACATGATGCAATAAAGTCAGAAATGAACAAAATACCCTTACAAAGAAAAGTACAAATCTGAAAATTTTTAAGCCTATTTTTAAAAAAATTTTATTTTATATTGGAATATAGTTGATTAACAATGTGTTAGCTTCAGGTGTACAGCAAAGTGATTCAGTTATACATATACATGTACCTATTATTTTCCCATTTAGGTTATTACAGAATATTGAGCAGAGTTCCCTGTGCCATACAGCAGGTCCTTGTTGGTTATCTATTTTAAATATAGTAGTGTGGGACTTCCCTGGTGGCACAGTGGTTAAGAATCCACCTGCCAACGCAGGGGACACAGGTTTGATCCCTGGTCCAGGAAGATCCCACATGCCACGGAGCAACTAAGCCCGTGTGCCACAACTACTGAGCCCGCGTGCCGCAACTACTGAAGCCCGTGTGCCTAGAGCCCATGCTCCGCAACAAAGACAAGCCACCGCAATGACAAGCCCACGCACCAAAACGAAGAGTAGTCCCCACTTGCTGCAACTAGAGAAAGCACGCATGCAGCAACAAAGACCCAATGCAGCCAAAAGTAAATAAATAAATACATACATACATACATACGTACAGTAGTGTGTACATGTCAATCCCAAACTCCCAATCTATCCCTCTACCCCCCTTAAGTCTATTTCTAAATCACGGGTGGAAGAAATCATAATAGAAATCGGAGAATACTTAGACTTGAACTATAGCAAAAGCACATCAAAATTTGTAGGATGCAGCTAGAACAAGCTTAAGAGGGAAATTTATAGATGAAAATGTTTATACTGTAAGTTATGCTATAGCTTTAAAAAAAACATGCAAATATGTTCCAACACAGTATAAGCAAAACATTAATTTCCCATTTGCCTATGTGTGATTTTTTTGGTGAGAAACATTAGGTGAAAGCAGAAAACTATACCCAGCTGAACTAAGCTTGCAGGAAAACAAAATGCACACACCTCAAAAACATGTATCACCTACATCAGTTCATGACCCAGGCATGTGATGAGCCACACCCATCCACACATGGTTTTACAACTTTCTGTCCAATTTCAGAGAACTCTCCTTCCACCACCTCACAATAACTCACAAACTGCATCCCTTCTGACACCCACTCCTACAAACAAAGTACAGGTCTTTTCCAAGGTAAAGCACCACATTTATTTTAAGTTATGTAAGTCTTAACCACTAAAGGGGTATAAAATTGTACTACAGTTTTTATAAGGTTCTGCGTGTGACACTGATGAAGTTTTCAAGTGTTGGGCCTCTAACCCCATTTTCCCCATAAGCCTTGTGATTTTTGTTGTGCAATCTTGCATAGCAAGGTTTTTTGCTAGGGATACTTATGCTGTGATAAAGCAAAACTGGCTGCATTAGAAAAAGACAAAATGAAAAAATCATAGAGAATATTACTGGGACAAACAGAGAAATCTGAACATATACTGTAATTAGATAATATTATTGTGTCAATGTTAAAATTTCCTGTGTGATGATTGTATTTTTGGACTTAAGAGATAAATACAAGCCCAATTTTTGGACTTACGCAATGTCATGATGCCTAGCTCTAAAGGATTCAGGGAGAAAAAGAATTAAAAGCATGAGACAAAGCAAATATAGCAAAATGTTAACGCCGGTGAATCTTGTAAAAGGTATATGAGTATTCAGTGTACTATTCTTGTACTTTTTCTATAATAAAAAGTTTGGAAGATCAAAATATTAGGGATGGCAAGTGTGGTAGACTGAATTCCTCACTCCTCCTTGTATCCACGCCGTTTTTCACATGACTGTAGAATACTTCTCATAGTGGTAGAGAATATTTTCCTACCCCATGTGACTTGTTTTGACCAAAAGAATGTGTCAGAAGTGATGGCAGGTCATCTATGAGTTTAAGAATCTTGCTCGTTTGTATGCTTCTACCATCAAAAGGAGAAGATATGTCCAGATTAGCCTGCTGTTCCCAGGAAGATGAGAAGATGCCACCCCTGTTGCTCTAGTTGAGGCCACCCTATACCAGGCAACATCCAGCCAACCTTAAACCTGTATGACTCCAGCCAAGACCAGCAGATTGCCTAGCCAACCATGCCCTGACTTCAGATGAATGAGCAATACATACTTACTATTAGATGTCACTAGGGTTTTGTGGTTGTTACACACAATTTTGTGAAAACAGCTGAGTTAAGTAGCTAACTTAAGTTAGACAAAGAGAATAAATTCAAAGAAAGCTTAAAAATTTTAAAGTAGTAAAAACAAGAGCAGATATATTTATATATGAAATAGAAAATGAAGATACAACAGAGAGGATCAACAAAACCAAACACTGGTCATTTGAAAGACTTAAAAAAAAAAACCTTTGGCAAAAATAATCAAAAAAAAAAAGAGAAGGCACAAATAAATAGAATTAGGAATGAGAAAGGGACCAAAACTACAGAAGCAATGCATATTTTAAAAAAATATTAAGATAATACACTGAATAACCTTATTCCTTATTTGAAATAGCTTTAAAATCTTTTTTTAACTATTTACTTGTTTTTTAATGAAGCAGCTTAAAAATCTGAATGAAATGGGTAGAAGTTATTAAAACTATCTCAAGAACAGAAAAAGTCCTTTACCCACTAAAGAAACTGAATCCAATTTAAAAAAAAAGAATCTAGTTGGTTTTCTATAGGAAAATCCAGCAAACGATCTTTTAGGAAACAGACTATTATAGAAACTTTTGGAAGAAAGGAAAGGAAAAAGGGAGGGAGGGAAAGTTCCCCCAATTCATTGTTTGAGACTATTATAAACTTAAAAAACTGGGTAAATGTGATATGAGACAGGAAAATTCACAGGCCAATCTCACTTAATAAACAGATATTAAAATCCCCAGTATTACCAAACCAAATCCTGCAATAAACTTTAAAAATTTTTTAAAATATTTTGAAACAATCACAAAGTTACAGGAAGTTGGAAATACAGTATAGAGAAAATTTTTTCCTGAACCATTTGGTAGTTAGTTGCCAACCTGGTGCTCTACTGCCTTCAAATATCTTAATGTATATTTCCTACAAACAAGGACCTCCTACGTGATCAGAGAGTATGACCACTGAGAATCAAGAAAAAACTACTGGTACATACGCTACTACCATTTAATCCTCTGACACCACTCAAGTGTGCCAATTATCCCAATGATGTGTTTCACAGAAAAGGATACAGTTCAGAACCATGCCTTGCATTTAGTTGTGATGTCCCTTCGGCCTCTAAGTCCTAAGCGAAACTTTAAAGACTCATTTAGGACCCTTACACTATCAAAGATTACAGGCCAGTTATTTTGTAGAATAACCCTCAATTTGGGTTTGGTGTTTTCTCATAATTATATCCATGTTATGCATTTTGGCAGGAATACCACAGAAGCAATGATGATTTCTGCTCACTGTATGCTATCAAGCAGTACATGATTTCAATCTGTCCCATTATGGATGATGTTCCTTTTGATCACTTGATTAAGTTAGGGCCTGCCCCCCTCACTCCGCTTGGGCTCAGCATGCTGGAACTGGCTGTCTCTCCAGGCAGTTCCCCCTTCTCCCTCTGCTTTGGCGCTGACATCCTCTGCCAGGCTGCCCCTCTGTGGAAATGCCCCCCTTCTGAAGCCCCACACCAGGCTGCTCTCCCCTCCCCCACCCCATGGGCAACCTACTCATCTCACTTGGGCTCTAAATCCCCACATGCAGCCACCCCTGCCAACTCCCTACAGAGCCCTCCTCACCCTAATTGGGCTCTGACTCCTGCATCACAGAGCTGCTACTTATCCAACCTGGGCTTTGACACTCACTCTGGGCCTATGCAACACCCCTGCTCCCACCACAGACACCTACTTTGTCCCCTCTCCATAAGGAATCAAGGACTGAATTATTCAGGAAGGGAAGAGGAAGGGCTGCAATGTATTTTTTTTAAATGTATTTTGGACCCAGAAGGATTTATCTTGGCAATATGAAGAAAGTAAACAGATGTCTCTAATTTTAAACTAATTTATCATAGTAATAGATTTAAAGGGGAAGCTACATGATTACCTCAATAATCACCAAAAAAAGGACACGATCAAACTACAAACCCATTCAACGTAAAGAAAAAAAAAAAAACCTTTTTGCAACAATGAATAGAAGGAAAGCTCCTTAACTTGATGAAATGTATTCAGTAAAACCCACGGCAAACCTCATACTTAATGGTGAAAAGTTAAAAGCATTTCCCTTTAAAGTCAGAAACAAAACAAAAATGTCTGCTATCACTGCTCCTACTCAAGACTGTAGGCCTAATCAGCACAATGAGAAAAAGAAATGAACACTATAAAGGCTGCAAAGGAAAAAAAAACGTCATTACTGCAGAAAATGCATACGTAAGTCCAAGAGAATTCAAATTAGTTGCAGGATATAATCAGGATATAAATCAATTCTATTCACAAGCAAGTAAGTAGAAAATATAACTGTTAAAAAGATACCACTCACAATAACTAAACCCATGAGGTCCCTAAGAATAAATCTAATGAAATATATATAAAATCTTCAGAAAAAAATTATGAAACTTCACTTAAAGACATAAAAGAAGGCCTGTATAAATGGAGATACTGCATTCATGGATGTTAGAAGATGAATTTTTAAAGTGGCAATATGACCCAAATTTGATACATAAAGTCAAAGCAATGCCAAAGAAATTCCCCATAAGGATTTTTCATATAACCTGACAAGTTGACTCTAAAATTCACACAAAAAGCCAAACCAATTTTGAAAGAGCCAGGTGGGAGTATCTGCCCTAATCAGATAGCAAGACTTAAAGAGATGGAAATTAAAAGAGCATGATAGGGCTTCCCTGGTGGCGCAGTGCTTGGGAGTCCGCCTGCCGATGCGGGGGACGCGGGTTCGTGCCCCGGTTCGGGAGGATCCCGCGTGCCGCGGAGCGGCTGGGCCCGTGAGCCATGGCCGCTGGGCCTGTGCGTCCAGAGCCTGTGCTCCGCAGATGGGAGAGGCCGCAACAGTGAGAGGCCCGCATAACGCAAGGAAAAAAAAAAAAAAAAAAAAAAAAAGAGCATGATATTGGTACAGGCATAGATGACAGAAAAGAATTAGAGAGAGCTTTAAAACAAAGCTAAGTATATATGGGAACTTGGGTATATAAAAGATGTGCCGTTAGTAATTAGTGAGAAAAGTACAGACCATTTCATAAATAATGCTTAAACAACCAGCTCTTCAGGAGAATAAAACTACAACTATTCCCAGCATACAACCAAATTATATTCCATATGGGTTAAATATCTAAATATCTAAATGTGAAAAGCAATACTTGAAAACTTTAAGAACACAAGAGGAGAAGATCTCAAGATCTTGAGAATATTTCAAGGGACAATGAAGGATTTCTTAAACAAGACAAAACACATAACCATAAAGGAAGACACTGACAACCAAAGCTACGTTAGAACTTAATATTTGGTTCACCAAAACCCCACATTAAAACCAAATGAAAAGCTACAAACTGGGAAGAAGTATTTGCAACCCATATTCCCAGGAATACATATTAACATGTCCATAATAAAAGTTTCCTCTGACTAGAACTGGTGAAGGAGGTCATTCCCAACTACCAAGCTAGTCAGAAGCCTGACTCAGCATCTCAGGTTTGAGCTTGTCCCTTACTGTACTGTCTTCTGGGGCTGCTGCTTTTGTATCATCTTTGTCCTGAACAGTGAGAATTCAATGAGTCTCTCTCACTTGTGATTAAATCCAATATTACTTCATAATCTTACTTCCACATTATTCCAGATACTTTGTTTAACCATACCTTAGTCTATTGTCCTTGGCAAACGGCCCATTGTTGTAGTTATTTCAGTGGCACTTTAACATTTTCAAAGAAAATCAATTATGAATTTGACATAATTCACACTCCCATACACTCATTCTAGGATGTGAAGTAATCATTCAGAAACTGAGCTTCTGATAGCTTAAAATCCTAAATAATCTCCAATATGGATGCTGTAATTCTCCAGAATTTCTCAGAATCCAAGGCCTACTTTCTTTGCAGCATTTTGGTGGCATGAACATCATGACCCCAACATTTCCTATTCCCTACCTTGACGTGGTGTGGCCCATTAATTCCTCTAGTTCTTATAATATATCCTTTGCTATAAACAAGTTTTACAAAAGCAACCAAATGAGTTCCTTAGTGTAGAGCAGGGGCCCCCAACCCCCGGGTACCCCTGGTACCAGCCTGTGGTCTGTTAGGAACTGGACCACACAGCAGGAGGTGAGCGGCAGGCCGAGCAAGCAAAGGTTCATCTGCCGCTCCCCATCGCTCGCATTACCGCCTGAACCACCACCCAACCACCGCCCCCCCAACGCTCCCCTTCACCCCCCCATCCATGGAAAAACTGTCTTCCACGAAACCAGTCCCTGGTGCCAAAAAGGTTGGGGACCGCTTGTGTAGAGGGTCTCAATTTTGGACTAATATGAACATGTTTGACACTAACCTGTTCACAATGCCCACAGGTGACTCTAATTTCCTAAGAAACCTGATGTAATAGAGATAAAAAGTAACAATGTCTAGTACACTGTAACCTAGAGAGGAAGTGTTTTTAAATCCCATCCATTGAACTAATTCTCATAACACTATATAACTGTTTCTGCATACAGGACACCCTAAAAATGACAATTTTGACTTCAGTTTAGTCTCCACAATATTTCTAACTTTGTACGTATACTCCAAGAACCATGACAGCATGTGTCTGGTTGACCTGTACCTTTATATTGTGACTCCAAGAGTGAAGCAGTCATAGTGAAGGTAAACACACGGTTCAAGTATAGAGTGATAATTTTATTCCAACATACAGCTGAATATCACATGGGAAGTCCAAAATCCTAGAGAGGAAAACCTCCACAGAGACCATAACCTTAGTATCTCCAGGGACCCACAAGCACAGTATATATATATAATCATACTCAAAGAAGCATAGTCAAAATCCCAGAAATAATAACAGCATGAGTCTCAATCTCAACGTGCTAGGGTTCGGCAGAAAAGAGTACCATAGTCTACTTGGTATGTCTCTCTATCATGGGCCAACTGCCACATATATGACATTCCTACTGATATGGACTAAATATGTGTGTGCCCCTCAAAATTCATATGTTGAAATAATAACCCCGAGGTGATGGTATTAGAAGGTGGAGCCTTTGAGAAGTGATTAGGTCGTGAGGGCAGAGTCCTCATAAATGGAATTAGTGCCCTTACAGAAGAGGTCCAAGAAAGCTCCCTTGCCTCTTCTATCATGTGAGACATGGTGAAAAGGTGCTATGAACCAGAAAGTGGGCTCTCAACAGACCAGATTCTGCTAGTGCCTTGATCTTGGACTTGCCAATCTCCAGAACTGTGAGAAATGAATTTCTATTGTTTATAAACCATCCAGTTTATGTTATTTACATTATAGCGGCTCAAATGAACAAATACACCTACTTTAGAATGTGAAATATGACAGCAGGAAGCCCAGCTTAAAAGGTGATCAATTCCCTTTGGTTCTATAATTTACAACTATCCTGGATGCTAATAAAATTCAACAGAAACTAGTTTTTCCTTGGTCACTTATATTATATCCACTGATCCACAAAAACTTTGATTAAAAGCAAATGAAAAAAATTACTTCTTTTCCTAAGAAAAATGTTAATACATGCTGAACTATAAGGGGATGTGATCCATTTTCAACATAACAAATGGTACTGGGACAACTGGATATCCACACGCATAAAAATGAAATAAGACATTTACCTTACATCACATGCAAAAATTAACTCAAAATGGACCATATTTAAATAAAGTGCTAAACCTATAAAACTTCTGGAAAAAAAACACAGAAGAAATCTTAGTGACCCTGGGTTAGGGAA
>NW_006794635.1:613097-620615 GCF_000442215.2 Lipotes vexillifer
CTTAGATACAACACTACAAGTATGATCGATAAAAAGAAATTGGACTTCGTCAAAATACTTTTGCACTTCATAAGACTTCATTTAGAAAATGAAAAAATACAAATCCAGTAAAGTTGCAAGATAAAAAATCAACATAGGAAAATCAGTTGCATTTTTATACAATAACAAACTATAAGAGAACAAACTGCAAGAGAAATTTAGAAACTATGAGAGAACAAACTATGTGTCTAGAAGAGAACAAGCTGTAACAGGAATTAAGGAAACAGTTCCAGCTTTTAAGAAAAGCTTCAAAATCCGTAAAAACAAACAAACAAAAAACACTGGAGTAAATTTAACCAAGGATATGGAGAACTGTACACTGAAAACTACAATATTGAAAGAAACTGCAGAAATCACAAACAAATGGAAAGATGTTTCACGTTCATGGACCAGAAAAATTATTGTTGTTAAAATGTCCGTAACTACCCAAAGCGATCTACAGATTCAATGCGATACCTATCAAAATTCCAATGACATTTTTCACAGAAATTAAAACAAAAATTTGTACAATACCACAAAAGACCCCAGTAGCCAAAGTAATCTTGAGAAAAAACAAAGCTGGATTCCTGATTACAAACTATATTACAAAGCTACAGTAATCAAAACAATATAGTACTAGCATAAAACCCAACATATAGACTAACAGGACAGAGAACCCAGAAACAAACCCATGCATATATAGTCGACTAATCTCTAACAAGGGTGCCAAGAACACACAATGGGGAAAGATGGTCTCTTCAGTAAATGGTGTTGGGAAAACTGAATATCCACACACAAAAGAATGAAACTGAACTCCTATCTTAAACCACACATAAACATTAACTCAAAACAGATTGAAGACTTAAATGTAAGAAGACTTGAAACTGTAAATCGCCTAGACGAAAACATAGGAAAAAGAGGAAAAAACTTCCTTGACACTGGTCTTGGCAATGATTTTTTGGCTATAATACCAAAAGCACAGACAAGAAAAGTAAAAATAGACAAGGAGGACTACATCAACCTGAAAAGCTTCTATACAGCAAAGGAAATAATTAACAAAATTAAAAGGCAGCCTATAAAATGGGAGAACACATGTGCAAACCATCTATCTAATAAGGGGTTAATAACTGAAATATATAAGGAACATAAAACAAGTCTACTGGGAAAAAAAAATTTAAAAATGGGCAAAGAACCTGGATAGATATATTTCCAAAGACAACATACAAATGGCCAACAGGTACATGAAAAGGTGCTCACCATCACTAATCATCAGGGAAACACAAATCAAAACCATAACAATGTATCACCTCAGACCTCTTAGGATAGCTATTATCAAAGAGACCAAATAAGTGTTGGTGAGGGTGGGGAGAAAAGGGAACCTTTGTGCACTGTTAGTAGGAGTGTAAAGTGTACAGCCATTATGGAAAACAGTATGGAGGATCCTCAAAAAATTAAAAATGGAATGTATGATTCAGCAACTCTACTTCTTGGACATATACCCAAAGGAAATGAAATCAGTATCTTGAAAAGATATCTGGACTCCCATGCTCATGCAGCATTTTTCACAACAGCCAAAATATGGAAACAGCCTAATTGACTATTAACAAATGAATGGATAATGAAAATGTTGTGTATATACACAACAGAATATTATTCAGCCATAACAAAGAAAAAAATCCTGTTATTTGCTGCAACTTGGATGAACCTGGAGGACATTATGCTAAGTGAAATAAGCCAGACAGAGAAAGACACTGTATGATCTCACTCGTATGTATAAAAAGTCAAAATCATAGAAGCAGAGAGTAGAATGGTGGTTGCCAGGGACTGGGGGGTGGGGGAAACGGAGAACTGTTGGCCAAAGGGTACAAACATTCAGTTATAAGATAAATAGGTTCTAGGGATCTAATGTACAGTATGGTGACTACAATTAATACTGTATTGTATATTTCTAATTTGCTAAGAGAGTAAATCCTAAGTGTTCTCAATACACGTACTCTCACACACACACACACACACATGGTAAATATGTGAAGTGATGGATATGTTAACTTGATTGTAGTCATTTCATAATGTATATGTATATAAAATCATCATCTGGCACACCTGAAATATATATAATTTTATTTATCAATTCTCCTCAACAGATGTGGAAAAAACTAAGCATTCATTAAAAAGAAACAAAGGAAGAAAAAAGAAAATGAAAAGACAAGGCTTAGGCTAGGAGAAAATGTTTGGAAATAATATATCTGATACAGGACTTGTATCTGGAATACATAAAAAACTATTACAACTCTATAATAAAAACACAAGTAACAACCTTCTCCCAAAAATGGACTAAAATTTTATATGGACAGCTCACCAAAGATAACAACTGGCTTAAAAAGCACATGAAAAGATGCTCAATATCATTAGTCATTAGGGAAATGCACATTAAACCGCAAGATACCACTACACATCCACTAGAATGGCTGTAATTAAAAAGACAGACAATACCAAGGTTGGTGAGAATATAGAGAAACTAGAACCCTCATGCATTGCTGGGAAGAATGCAAAATGGTACACACAGAATGTAAAATGGTACACACAGTCACTTTGGAAAAATAATCTGGCAGTTTCATAAATAGTTAAACATAAATTCACTATCCAATTCTATTAGCAAAGCACCCCAACAAATATAAACATGATGACAAAAAGAAATGTATATGAATGTTCATAGCAACACTAACTGGCAACAAGCCGAATGTCCATTAAATGGAGTGGATGGATAAATAAAATGTATTATATCCATATGATTGAATATAATCCAATAAAAATAATAAAAAGGAATGAAATACTTCATAGCTTTTACTCCACTTAGAGAGAATACTCATATATCTTGCTATGTGTTTATGGGATGCGACCCAAAGCCCCTCTGAAGGTATTGTGTAAAATACAGTACATGTACCATACAGCTTTTCAGAAAGCCATAAAATTCTGAATTCTGAATCACATCTGGCTTCAATGGTTTCACATAAGGACTGTGGAATTCACAGAGGATTAATAACTTTCCCAAGCCCTCCTAATACATTCAAGTATTTTATACCTTATAATAACCTATATTAAGCAACATCCATTTCCCAACTACAAATTAGTTCTTGTTTTAATGTTTTTAAATGACTGAACATGAAGCACACAGTTAATGTGTACTATGTAATAGTGACTTATTTTAGAATTTAAATTTTAAGCAAATTAGTGTCATTTAGGACATAGATCTCTAGCTGTCTGAATTTCCTCTGATTTAACCCATCAAATTCACAGAATCAATTTGAAGCTAATGAAAAAGAAAATACCGATCAATATATATTAAACATTGCTTAAAACATTAATGGCTCAAAATCATATTACTTTTCCCAGAAAATATTAGCTACAATTCAGAGGTACCTGATATAAAGGTTTAAAAAATACTTCTAAAATACAAACTAACCCAGAATCAGAGATGGAAAACAAAATCTTCTGAAAGCTTTTCCATGGCAAAGCATAATCTATGAAAAAGAAACTTTCAAACCTCCCCAGCTGTCAGGAATATAAGATTAAAAGCAGCAAGGAGCCACCAATTCACTCTGCAAGATGGCAGAAATTCCAAAACCTTAAAAACAACCAGTGTTGTAGAATGTTTAGTACGGTCTTTTGGAGGTCAGTTTGGCAATACAAACATTTTACATGGGTATATCACTAAACTAAAGATTCTGGTTCCACAAAACAATCCTAACCAAATGCTGCCGCATACATGCAAAGACATTGATACAAGATTTTCTGACACTTTCTGTAATCCAAAATATTGGAAACAACTCAAATGTCACTAGTTTGTTTAATAAATTGTGGTATGTGCACACTATAAAATGTTTTATTTAAAAAGAATTAAGTAGGGCTTCCCTGGTGGCACAGTGGTTAAGAATCCACCTGCCAATGTAGGGAACACGGGTTCGAGCCCTGGTCCAGGAAGATCCCACATGCCGCAGAGCAAAAAAGCCCATGCGCCACAACTACTGAGCCTGCGCTCTAGAGCCGGAGAGCCACAAATACCGAGCCCAAGTGCCACACCTAGTGAAGCCTGCACGCTTAGAACCTGTGCCCCGCAACAAGAGAAGCTACTGCAATGAAAAGCCCGCGCACCGTAACAGAGTAGCCCCCCACTCGCCGCAACTAAAGAAAGCCTGCACACAGCAAGGAAGACCCAACACAGCCAAAAATAAACAAAAAAAATTTTTTTAATAAAAAAATAAAAAGAATGAAGTAGTTTTGAATTTACTGACATTGAATGATGATCAGGATATATTATCAGGTGAAAAAAATGTACAGCACAGAACAATACGTATTACATGTTTCTGCTATTTAAACTTGAACATATAAATGAATTACATTTATTTGAATGCATAGGAAAATGTCTAGAAAGATACTCAACTTTTGTAACTAGTTACACCTCTGGAGTGAAGACTAGAACAGGATAGGGAGGATGACACCTTTGTATTGCTTGTATTCTTAAATAAAAAGAATGCCATTTTTATAACTTAAAAAAGAAAGTAGTTAAAAAATGGAAAGAGACTATTAATACTATGTACTGGAGAGTTAAAAAAACTAATCACATAGAAGTGTTTTATCTATCTGACTTAAAGAATGTTTCTACTACATAGAAAACTGTGTTAGAACTGACTTTCAGGGAATGCTAAGGACGATTACATTTCTATGGATAATTAACACCAGTGACCCCACCCAAACAATGACTTCACTGGCTCCTAGTAAATCAAACTCTACAGAGAGATTATATATTAGAGTCCAATTTCTAGAAATGAGTTTTATATCATTAAAAAATATTAAAGTTGATCAAAAATAAAATACAACATGTTTCAAAGATGTTTACTGGCTATTTAAATATTCCTTTGAAGGAATTTTTCTGCACTCTTCTTAAAAATATATATCCACTGGCCTAAGAGACCTCCATTTTCTGGTAAATTTTCCTATAGCAAGCACAGGCATTTTTCACTGCTTCAAGAACTTTAAAATCTTCTAGGATCTTTTATCTTGAGAATGTTTATTTTACTTCCAAGATAATGTTCACCAATGCCTCTGAAAGTACCTGAAAAAAGAATGCTGAGAGTAGGGCATAACCATAATAGTGGAATTTTGTTAGTTATGGAGTTTTAGGGTTAGCAAGAGAGTAAAAATGGAAAGATTATCTGTATATAAAACTTAACCTCGGGCTTCCCTGGTGGCGCAGTGGTTGAGGGTCCGCCTGCCAATGTAGGGGACACGGGTTTGAGCCCTGGTCCAGGAGGGTCCCACATGCTGTGGAGCAACAAAGCCCGTGTGCCACAGCTGCTGAGCCTGCGCTCTGGAGTCCGCGAGCCACAGCTGCTGGGCCTGCGTGCCTGGAGCCCGTGCTCGGCAACAGGAGAGGCCACCGCAGTGAGAAGCCCGCGCACCGCAGTGGGGAGTGGCCCCCGCTTGCCGCAACGAGAGAGGGCCTGCACGCAGCAACGAAGACCCAACACAGCCAAAAACAAATAAATTTAAAAAGAAACTTAACCTCTATTTAAAAATTTTTCTTCTAGATAGACTTACTGTGCTAACACACACACACACACAGAAATGGGGTGGGGGGGTAAGTAATCCAAAGGAATCCGTCAACTGAAAGAGCTCCCAACAGCCAAAACAGGAACAATTTGAGCAACAAAATACAGTAGTGTTAAATTATAACACAAAGTATAAAACAAATATCCGTGAGTCCATACTGATGTAAATAAATGACTGAATAAATAAATAAATGTGGGAAAAGAGACAAACTTCCCATGTAAAAGAATCATGAATAATTTATCTAGACACCGTGCTCAAGGAGATAGAGCATAACTTCCCACCTCTTAAGTGTAGTGACTTCCTTCCAAAGAGTACATAATGGAAAGGGTGAACAAAGAGTACCTTTACAGTGGAGAAACCTACAAACACTACTGAGCCAGGTGATCAGGGTCACCATCAACAGTGTTAGGTCATATTGTTAACAGGTACCCTTAATATGACTGTGATGACAACGGCACTTTACCTGTGAGGTCTTCCTGCCAAAAAACCTTAACCCCAGTCTAATCAAGAAAAAATCATTAGGCAAATTCCAATTGAGGCATTTTCACAATACCTGACCAGTACTTCTCAAAACTTAAGGTCACCAAAAACAAGAAAAGTCTGAGAAATCATTATAGCACAAAGGAGCCTAAGCAGATATGACAACTAAGTGTAATGTGTATTCTGGATAGGATTCTGGAAAAGGAAAAACACTACGATAAAAAAACTGAGAAAATATGAATACAGTATGGACTTTAATGATACTATATCAATAAAGGTTCATTAACTGTGACAAATGTACCACACGAATGCAAGATGTGACTAATATGGGAAACTGGCCCTGGGGTATATGGGAATCCACTGTACCGTCTTCACAATGTTTCTGTAAATTTAAAACTATTCTAATAAGAAATTTGTTCTAAAAAACATTTTTATTTGTTAAAATCTTTCATTAATATCTTCATTTTCAAGCTTAATATTTGGCTATTTTTAACAAGTGAACTAAACTTTCTAAAATAAAAGATAATACAGTTGGCCATGTATTAATCTAAACTTTAGAATTTTTCTTAGATAATGCAAAAAATTAAGCAAGAATACCGACATTCTAAAACCTAATTTAACATAATTATATTTTTAAATCTTTAATCACCCAAGTTTCAAATAAACATGGTTGCAAGCTAATATTATCTGATTTGTTCTCCTCTGTCTTTCCACTGATACATTGATATAACCACCCTTGGATATATACAATGTTTAAACAGTTCTGGAAACTTAGAATACTGGTTAAAAATCTGTCCGGCCTCAGGATAAATTAAACAATGCATAGAGCCCTATAGCAGAAATACAAGACCAGGAGGCTGGTAAGAGATTTCTTAGGTATCTGCCAATAGGAATCTTCACCTCAGAGAGCTCTCTATTCTAAAGAAGGTGCGAAAGTAACCTGTGTTGTTTCCCTCCTCTTACCATATTAGCCATCTGTACATACCTCTTTCCAGGTGCATTCAGGAGACTACAATTTCCAGAGATGCAAATGAAGAAGGAAAACACATGGACAGTGATGGAATCATAACCAAATCTCACTCTGGGGGAGGCGTTTTTCCATGTACTGTTTCTGGCAAACTATAGACCGCTCAAAATATCCAGGAATAAATTTAAATTCCCTGGACATGTTTTGCTTGGCTCACACAGTGTTTTTCGGGTTTCCCCACCTCCCCCCCCCAGACATTTTGAATTAGATGCCAATATTTCAAAATTGGGACAATGCACATAAAAATCTGGATTTCTAGTTCTTCTTGGAAGACTCAGAAGATCTAGTAATACTAGGTCAAGAATCCCACGTAGCAGTGAAAAGCAGGAAGGTAGCAACTGGGAAATCAGGGAAGAGATCTCTGGTTCTTCACTGCTCTTTCC